>NC_052148.1:12375145-12538491 GCF_902713615.1 Scyliorhinus canicula | reverse complement strand
GCCGCACTGTCAGAGTGCCGCACTGTCAGAGTGCCGCACTGGCAGAGTGCCGCACTGTCAGAGTGCCGCGCTGTCAGAGTGCCGCAGTGTCAGAGTGCCGCACTGTCAGAGTGCCTCACTGTCAGAGTGCCGCACTGTCAGAGTGCCGCGCTGTCAGAGTGCCGCAGTGTCAGAGTGCCGCACTGTCAGAGTGCCTCACTGTCATAGCGCCGCACTGTCAGAGCGCCGCGCTGTCAGAGTGCCGCGCTGTCAGAGTGCCGCACTGTCAGAGTGCCGCAGTGTCAGAGTGCCGCAGTGTCAGAGTGCCGCACTGTCAGAGTGCCGCACTGTCAGAGTGCCGCACTGTCAGAGTGCCTCACTGTCAGAGTGCCGCACTGTCAGAGTGCCGCACTGTCAGAGTGACTCACTGTCAGAGTGCCGCACTGTCAGAGTGCCGCGCTGTCAGATTGCCGCACTGTCAGAGTGCCGCACTGTCAGAGTGCCGCAGTGTCAGAGTGCCGCACTGTCAGAGTGCCTCACTGTCAGAGTGCCGCACTGTCAGAGTGCTGCGCTGTCAGAGTGCCGCAGTGTCAGAGTGCCGCAGTGTCAGAGTGCCTCACTGTCAGAGTGCCGCACTGTCAGAGTGCCGAACTGTCAGAGTGCCGCACTGTCAGAGTGCCGCACTGTCAGAGTGCCGCAGTGTCAGAGTGCCGCACTGTCAGAGTGCCGCACTGTCAGAGTGCCGCAGTGTCAGAGTGCCGAACTGTCAGAGTGCCGCACTGTCAGAGTGCCGTACTGTCAGAGTGCCTCACTGTCAGAGTGCCGCACTGTCAGAGTGCCTCACTGTCAGAGTGCCGCAGTTTCAGAGTGCCGCACTGTCAGAGTGCCGCACTGTCAGAGTGCCGCAGTGTCAGAGTGCCTCACTGTCAGAGTGCCGCAGTTTCAGAGTGCCGCACTGTCAGAGTGCCGCACTGTCAGAGTGCCGCAGTGTCAGAGTGCCTCACTGTCAGAGTGCCGCACTGTCAGTGTGCCGCAGTGTCAGAGTGCCGCAGTGTCAGAGTGCCGCACTGTCAGAGTGCCGCACTGTCAGAGTGCCGCACTGTCAGAGTGCCGCACTGTCAGAGTGCCACACTGTCAGAGTGCCGCACTGTCAGAGTGCCGCACTGTCAGAGTGCCGCACTGTCAGAGTGCCGCACTGTCAGAGTGCCGCACTGTCAGAGTGCCGCACTGTCAGAGTGCCGCACTGTAAGAGTGCCTCACTGTCAGAGTGCCGCACTGTCAGAGTGCCGCACTGTCAGAGTGCCTCACTGTCAGAGTGCCTCACTGTCAGAGTGCCGCAGTGTCAGAGTGCCGCACTGTCAGAGTGCCGCACTGTCAGAGTGCCGCGCTGTCAGGGTGCCGCAGTTTCAGAGTGCCGCACTGTCAGAGTGCCGCACTGTCAGAGTGCCGCACTGTCAGAGTGCCGCACTGTCAGAGTGCCGTACTGTCAGAGTGCCTCACTGTCAGAGTGCCGCACTGTCAGAGTGCCTCACTGTCAGAGTGCCGCAGTGTCAGAGTGCCGCACTGTCAGAGTGCCGCACTGTCAGAGTGCCGCAGTGTCAGAGTGCCTCACTGTCAGAGTGCCGCAGTTTCAGTGTGCCGCACTGTCAGAGTGCAGCACTGTCAGAGTGCCGCAGTGTCAGAGTGCCTCACTGTCAGAGTGCCGCACTGTCAGTGTGCCGCAGTGTCAGAGTGCCGCAGTGTCAGAGTGCCGCACTGTCAGAGTGCCGCACTGTCAGAGTGCCGCACTGTCAGAGTGCCTCACTGTCAGAGTGCCGCACTGTCAGAGTGCCGCACTGTCAGAGTGCCGCACTGTCAGAGTGCCGCAGTGTCAGAGTGCCGCACTGTCAGAGTGCCGCACTGTCAGAGTGCCGCACTGTCAGAGTGCCGCAGTGTCAGAGTGCCGCAGTGTCAGAGTGCCTCACTGTCAGAGTGCCGCAGTGTCAGAGTGCCGCACTGTCAGAGTGCCGCACTGTCAGAGTGCCGCAGTGTCAGAGTGCCGCACTGTCAGAGTGCCGCACTGTCAGAGTGCCGTACTGTCAGAGTGCCTCACTGTCAGAGTGCCGCACTGTCAGAGTGCCTCACTGTCAGAGTGCCGCAGTTTCAGAGTGCCGCACTGTCAGAGTGCCGCACTGTCAGAGTGCCGCAGTTTCAGAGTGCCTCACTGTCAGAGTGCCGCAGTTTCAGAGTGCCGCACTGTCAGAGTGCCGCACTGTCAGAGTGCCGCAGTGTCAGAGTGCCTCACTGTCAGAGTGCCGCACTGTCAGTGTGCCGCACTGTCAGAGTGCCGCACTGTCAGGGTGCCGCACTGTCAGTGTGCCTCACTGTCAGAGTGCCGCACTGTCAGAGTGCCGCACTGTCAGGGTCCCGCACTGTCAGAGTGCCTCACTGTCAGAGTGCCGCAGTGTCAGAGTGCCTCACTGTCAGAGTGCCGCACTTTCAGAGTGCCGCAGTATCAGAGTGCCTCACTGTCAGAGTGCCGCACTGTCAGAGTGCCGCACTGTCAGAGTGCCGCTGTGTCAGAGTGCCGCACTGTCAGAGTGCCGCACTGTCAGAGTGCCGCACTGTCAGAGTGCCGCACTGGCAGAGTGCCGCGCTGTCAGAGTGCCGCGCTGTCAGAGTGCCGCACTGTCAGAGTGCCGCACTGTCAGAGTGCCGCACTGGCAGAGTGCCGCACTGTCAGAGTGCCGCGCTGTCAGAGTGCCGCAGTGTCAGAGGGCCGCACTGTCAGAGCGCCGCACTGTCAGAGCGCCGCGCTGTCAGAGTGCCGCGCTGTCAGAGTGCCGCACTGTCAGAGTGCCGCAGTGTCAGAGTGCCGCGCTGTCAGAGTGCCGCACTGTCAGAGTGCCGCACTGTCAGAGTGCCGCACTGTCAGAGTGCCTCACTGTCAGAGTGCCGCACTGTCAGAGTGCCGCACTGTCAGAGTGCCTCACTGTCAGAGTGCCGCACTGTCAGAGTGCCGCGCTGTCAGATTGCCGCACTGTCAGAGTGCCGCACTGTCAGAGTGCCGCACTGTCAGAGTGCCGCAGTGTCAGAGTGCCGCACTGTCAGAGTGCCGCACTGTCAGAGTGCCGCTGTGTCAGAGTGCCGCACTGTCAGAGTGCCGCACTGTCAGAGTGCCGCGCTGTCAGAGTGCCGCACTGTCAGAGTGCCGCACTGTCAGAGTGCCGCACTGTCAGAGTGCCGCACTGTCAGAGTGCCGCAGTGTCAGAGTGCCGCGCTGTCAGAGTGCCGCACTGTCAGAGTGCCGCACTGTCAGAGTGCCGCACTGTCAGAGTGCCTCACTGTCAGAGTGCCGCAGTGTCAGAGTGCCTCACAGTCAGAGTGCCGCACTGTCAGAGTGCCTCACTGTCAGAGTGCCGCATTGTCAGAGTGCCTCACTGTCAGAGTGCCGCACTGTCAGAGTGCCGCACTGTCAGAGTGCCGCACTGTCAGAGTGCCGCACTGTCAGAGTGCCTCACTGTCAGAGTGCCGCACTGTCAGAGTGCCGCACTGTCAGAGTGCCGCACTGTCAGAGTGCCTCACTGTCAGAGTGCCGCACTGTCAGAGTGCCGCCCTGTCAGAGTGCCGCACTGTCAGAGTGCCTCACTGTCAGAGGGCCGCACTGTCAGGGTGCCGCACTGTCAGAGTGCCGCACTGTCAGTGTACCGCACTGTCAGAGTGCCGCAGTGTCAGAGTTCCGCACTGTCAGAGTGCCCCACTGTCAGAGTGCCGCACTGTCAGAGTGCCGCACTGTCAGAGTGCCGCACTGTCAGAGTGCCGCAGTGTCAGAGTGCCGCGCTGTCAGAGTGCCGCAGTGTCAGTGTGCTGCGCTGTCAGAGTGCCGCGCTGTCAGAGTGCCTCACTGTCAGAGTGCCGCACTGTCAGAGTGCCTCACTGTCAGAGTGCCGCACTGTCAGAGTGCCTCACTGTCAGAGTGCCGCACTGTCAGAGTGCCGCACTGTCAGAGTGCCGCACTGTCAGAGTGCCGCACTGTCAGAGTGCCGCACTGTCAGAGTGCCGCACTGTCAGAGTGCCTCACTGTCAGAGGGCCGCACTGTCAGAGTGCCGCCCTGTCAGAGTGCCGCACTGTCAGAGTGCCTCACTGTCAGAGGGCCGCACTGTCAGAGTGCCGCACTGTCAGAGTGCCGCACTGTCAGAGTGCCGCAGTGTCAGAGTGCCTCACTGTCAGAGTGCCGCACTGTCAGAGTGCCGCACTGTCAGAGTGCCGCACTGTCAGAGTGCCGCAGTGTCAGAGTGCCGCACTGTCAGAGTGCCGCACTGTCAGAGTGCCGCACTGTCAGAGTGCCGCAGTGTCAGAGTGCCGCACTGTCAGAGTGCCGCACTGTCAGGGTGCCGCACTGTCAGAGTGCCGCACTGTCAGGGTGCCGCACTGTCAGTGTGCCTCACTGTCAGAGTGCCGCACTGTCAGGGTGCCCCACTGTCAGAGTGCCGCACTGTCAGAGTGCCGCACTGTCAGAGTGCCGCAGTGTCAGTGTGCCGCGCTGTCAGAGTGCCGCGCTGTCAGAGTGCCTCACTGTCAGAGTGCCGCACTGTCAGAGTGCCGCACTGTCAGAGTGCCGCACTGTCAGAGTGCCGCACTGTCAGAGTGCCTCACTGTCAGAGGGCCGCACTGTCAGAGTGCCGCCCTGTCAGAGTGCCGCCCTGTCAGAGTGCCGCCCTGTCAGAGTGCCGCACTGTCAGAGTGCCGCACTGTCAGAGTGCCGCACTGTCAGAGTGCCGTGCTGTCAGAGTGCCTCACTGTCAGAGTGCCTCACTGTCAGAGTGCCGCTCTGTCAGAGTGCCGCACTGTCAGAGTGCCGCACTGTCAGAGTGCCGCACTGTCAGAGTGCCGCACTGTCAGAGTGCCGCACTGTCAGAGTGCCACGCTGTCAGGGTGCCTCACTGTCAGAGTGCTGCACTGTCAGAGTGCCGCACTGTCAGTGTACCGCACTGTCAGAGTGCCGCACTGTCAGAGCGCCGCACTGTCAGAGTGCCTCACTGTCAGAGTGCTGCACTGTCAGAGTGCCGCACTGTCAGTGTACCGCACTGTCAGAGTGCCGCCCTGTCAGAGTGCCGCGCTGTCAGAGTGCCGCACTGTCAGAGTGCCGCGCTGTCAGAGTGCCGCCCTGTCAGAGTGCCGCACTGTCAGAGTGCCGCGCTGTCAGAGTGCCGCGCTGTCAGAGTGCCGCAGTGTCAGAGTGCCGCGCTGTCAGAGTGCCTCACTGTCAGAGTGCCGCACTGTCAGAGTGCCGCAGTGTCAGAGCGCCTCACTGTCAGAGTGCCGCGCTGTCAGAGTGCCGCACTGTCAGAGTGCCGCACTGTCAGAGTGCCGCGCTGTCAGAGTGCCTCACTGTCAGAGTGCCGCACTGTCAGAGTGCCGCGCTGTCAGAGTGCCGCAGTGTCAGAGTGCCGCACTGTCAGAGTGCCGCACTGTCAGAGTGCCGCACTGTCAGAGTGCCGCACTGTCAGAGTGCCGCACTGTCAGAGTGCCTCACTGTCAGAGTGCCGCACTGTCAGAGTGCCGCACTGTCAGAGTGCCGCACTGTCAGAGTGCCGCACTGTCAGAGTACCGCAGTGTCAGAGTGCCGCACTGTCAGAGTGCCGCACTGTCAGAGTGCCGTACTGTCAGAGTGCCTCACTGTCAGAGTGCCGCACTGTCAGAGTGCCTCACTGTCAGAGTGCCGCAGTTTCAGAGTGCCGCACTGCCAGAGTGCCGCACTGTCAGAGTGCCGCAGTGTCAGAGTGCCTCACTGTCAGAGTGCCGCACTGTCAGACTGCCGCACTGTCAGAGTGCTGCACTGTCAGAGTGCCGCACTGTCAGAGTGCCGCAGTGTCAGAGTGCCGCACTGTCAGAGTGCCGCACTGTCAGAGTGCCGCAGTGTCAGAGTGCCGCACTGTCAGAGTGCCGCAGTGTCAGAGTGCCTCACTGTCAGAGTGCCTCACTGTCAGAGTGCCGCACTGTCAGAGTGCCGCACTGTCAGAGTGCCGCAGTGTCAGAGTGCCGCACTGTCAGAGTGCCGCACTGTCAGAGTACCGCACTGTCAGAGTGCCGCACTGTCAGAGTGCCGCAGTGTCAGAGTGCCGCACTGTCAGAGTGCCGCAGTGTCAGAGTGCCGCACTGTCAGAGTGCCGCACTGTCAGGGTGCCGCACTGTCAGAGTGCCGCAGTGTCAGAGTGCCGCGCTGTCAGAGTGCCGCACTGTCAGAGCACCGCACTGTCAGAGTGCCGCACTGTCAGAGTGCCGCAGTGTCAGAGTGCCGCACTGTCAGAGTGCCGCACTGTCAGGGTGCCGCACTGTCAGAGTGCCGCAGTGTCAGAGTGCCGCGCTGTCAGAGTGCCGCACTGTCAGAGTGCCGCACTGTCAGGGTGCCGCACTGTCAGTGTGCCTCACTGTCAGAGTGTCGCACTGTGAGAGTGCCGCACTGTCAGAGTGCCGCACTGTCAGAGTGCCGCACTGTCAGAGTGTCGCACTGTGAGAGTGCCGCACTGTCAGAGTGCCGCACTGTCAGAGTGCCTCACTGTCAGAGTGTCGCACTGTGAGAGTGCCGCACTGTCAGAGTGCCGCACTGTCAGTGTGCCGCACTGTCAGAGTGTCGCACTGTGAGAGTGCCGCACTGTCAGAGTGCCGCACTGTCAGAGTGCCGCACTGTCAGAGTGCCGCTGTGTCAGAGGGCCTCACTGTCAGCGTGCCGCACTGTCAGAGTGCCTCACTGTCAGAGTGCCGCACTGTCAGGGTGCCGCGCTGTCAGAGTGCCGCACTGTCAGAGTGCCGCGCTGTCCGAGTGCCTCACTGTCAGAGTGCCTCACTGTCAGAGTGCCGCACTGTCAGAGTGCCTCACTGTCAGAGTGCCGCACTGTCAGAGTGCCGCGCTGTCAGAGTGCCGCACTGTCAGAGTGCCGCACTGTCAGAGTGCCGCACTGTCAGAGTGCCTCACTGTCAGAGTGCCGCACTGTCAGAGTGCCTCACTGTCAGAGTGCCGCACTGTCAGAGTGCCTCACTGTCAGAGTGCCGCACTGTCAGAGTGCCGCGCTGTCAGAGTGCCTCACTGTCAGAGTGCCGCTCTGTCAGAGTGCCGCACTGTCAGAGTGCCGCAGTGTCAGAGTGCCGCACTGTCAGAGTGCCGCGCTGTCAGAGTGCCGCGCTGTCAGAGTGCCTCACTGTCAGAGTGCTGCACTGTCAGAGTGCCGCACTGTCAGAGTGCCGCACTGTCAGAGTGCCGCACTGTCAGAGTGCCGCGCTGTCAGAGTGCCGCGCTGTCAGAGTGCCTCACTGTCAGAGTGCTGCACTGTCAGAGTGCCGCGCTGTCAGAGTGCCGCACGGACAGAGTGCCGCACTGTCAGAGTGCCGCACTGTCAAAGTGCCGCACTGTCAGAGTGCCGCACTGTCAGAGTGCCGCAGTGTCAGAGTGCCGCGCTGTCCGAGTGCCTCGCTGTCAGAGTGCCTCACTGTCAGAGTGCCTCACTGTCAGAGTGCCTCACTGTCAGAGTGCCGCACTGTCAGAGTGCCGCATGTCAATAAGCTCCCGCCTGTTCAGGTGACCTTACAATTTCCATGATACCACACTGAACCATTTCCATGACATCATACTGAACCATTTCCATGACATCATACTGAACCATTTCCATGACACCATACTGAACCATTTCCATGACACCATACTGAACCATTTCCATGACACCATACTGAACCATTTCCATGACACCATACTGAACCATTTCCATGACATCATACTGAACCATTTCCATGACAGCATACTGAACCATTTCCATGACATCATACTGAACCATTTCCATGACACCATACTGAACCATTTCCATGACACCATACTGAACCATTTCCATGACATCATACTGAACCATTTCCATGACATCATACTGAACCATTTCCATGACACCATACTGAACCATTTCCATGACACCATACTGAACCATTTCCATGACACCATACTGAACCATTTCCATGACACCATACTGAACCATTTCCATGACACCATACTGAACCAGAGTGGCCCTGTCCCCCTCGTGTCCTGGTCTATGTTTATACCACAATTAACATCAATGAAACAGATGCTCTATTATTATCACATTGCTGTGTGTGGGAGCTTGCTGTGCACCAACTTAGAGGACAATGGAGCAGCTCAAACTGCCTTTGCTGTGTGTATGGAACGCGATATCAGCCCGCTTCGCACTCCCAGGAAGATAGCATTGTTCTTGTTTGGGATGAGTGGCCTTCACTGACACCCCCTCAAATCCTCAGGCTGACTTACTGCCTTACCTTGTCGATTCAACCTTACAACGAGAAAGGAATTCATTTGACCCACCCAACATGTTCCAGCCCTTTGGAAGGGTTACCTGTTATCGCACAGACGCCTGCTCTTCCCCATTAGACTGAATCTATAATCCTGCTTCAAATGCTTACTCAATTCTCCATTCAGTGTTGTCACATTATTTTCCTCAACTATCTGATCCAACAGTGAACTTTATCTTGCTGTGGAAAACTATTTCTCCTCATCTCCTTCTGATTTTCTTTTCAATTGAAACCTGAGTCCTCTGGTTACTGCTCCGCCCTGCCACTTGGCAAGAGTCCCTCCTTGATTTACTACAACAAAACCCTTCTCAAGCAAATGAGGAACCAGAGAACCATGGAATCCCTGCAGTGCAGAAGGAGGCCATTCAGCCCATTGAGTCTACATCGACCTTCTGAAAGAGCACCCTACCTAAGCCCACTCCCCCACCCTATCCCTGTAACCCCACCTAACCTACACACCTTTGGACACGATGGGGCAATTTAGCACGGCCAGTCCAGCAAACCTGCACACCTTTGGACACGATGGGGCAATTTAGCACGGTCTGTCCACCTAACTTGTACACCTTTGGACACGATGGGGCAATTTAGCACAGACCGTCCAGCTAACCTGCACACCTTTGGACACGATGGGGCAATTTAGCACGGCCAGTCCAGCTAACCTGCACACCTTTGGACACGATGGGGCAATTTAGCACGGCCAGTCCATCTAACCTGCACACCTTTGGACACGATGGGGCAATTTAGCACGGCCAGTCCAGCAAACCTGCACACCTTTGGACACGATGGGGCAATTTAGCACGGTCTGTCCACCTAACTTGTACACCTTTGGACACGATGGGGCAATTTAGCACGGCCAGTCCAGCTAACCTGCACACCTTTGGACACGATGGGGCAATTTAGCACGGCCAGTCCAGCTAACCTGCACACCTTTGCAAACGATGGGGCAATTTAGCACAGCCCGTCCAGCTAACCTGCACACCTTTGGACACGATGGGGCAATTTAGCACGGCCAGTCCACCTAACCTGCACACCTTTGGACACGATGGGACAATTTAGCACGGCCAGTCCACCTGACCTGCACACCTTTGGACACGATGGGGCAATTTAGCATGGCCAATCCACCTAACCTGCACACCTTTGGCAATGATGGGGCAATTTAGCACAGCCCGTCCAGCTAACCTGCACACCTTTGGACTGTGGGAGGAAACCGGAGCACCCGGAGGAAACCCACGCACACACGGGGAGAACGTGCAAACTCCAATCAGACCCAATGCCGGCATTGAACCCGGGTCCCTGGTGCTGTGAGGCAGCAGTGATAACCACTGTGCCCCCATGCTGCCCATTATCTATTCAGTCTCCCCTTCACCGTCCCTGGGCGAAGGTGAACAAACCCAGTTACCCCCGTCTCTCCCCAGAACTGAAGTCTCTGATCCCTGGCGCTATCCCAAGTAACCTCCCCCTGCACCCTTTGCAAATCCTTGCCATTCTCCTGAACGTGCAGTGCGCAATGCACCAGCTGAGGCTGAACTGCTCTCATGTTAAGATTTGCCATAACTTCCTTTGCTGGTGTCCTCAATGTGTGAGGTTTGCCTTAGGGCGGAACACTGCACAACGGGCCGACAGATTCACTGGGAGCCCACGGGACGCAGCTACTTGAGAGGCAGGAAGAGTTGTTAAGGGCTGTAAAAGAGAGCTTTGATCCTGCTTGCTGAGGGCACTGTTCCATTTGAATCATCTGAAGAAAGATAATGTTCTCTGAGCAGGGGCAAGGCCCAGGTGTATTGGGGAGGCCAATTCTCCCCCTGCAGAGAGGGAATGCGAGCTGTATGATTACAATCATGTTAAAAACAAAAGGAAGCGAGAGAGAGCAGCTGGTAATTGCCCATTTCCTGCCATTTCTTGAAGCGACCAGTGAAAGGGCACTTTGAGCAGATTTTATCAGATAACGAGGACTGTATGTGGCCGTGCCCCTCACCGTACCCTATGAATGTACTGTCAAAGGGGAGCTGTGTGTGTTGAGGGGTCACATTATTGATCGTATTGAAGATGAAAGACAGAGGTGAAATGTCTTTAATTCCTCAGAGACAGGCAACCCTCCTTCTGTGAATCCATTCATAGAATTTACAGTCCAGAAGGAGGCCATTCGGCCCATCGAGTCTGCACCGGCTCTTGGAAAGAGCACCCTACCCAAGGTCAACACCTCCACCCTATCCCCATAACCCAGTAACCCCACCCAACACTAAGGGCAATTTTGGACACTAAGGGCAATTTATCATGGCCAATCCACCTAACCTGCACATCTTTGGACTGTGGGAGGAAACCGGAGCACCCGGAGGAAACCCACGCACACACGGGGAGGATGTGCAGACTCGGCACAGACAGAGACCCAAGGCCGGAATCGAACCTGGGACCCTGGAGCTGTGAAGCAATTGTGCTGACCACTATGCTACCGTGCTGCCCTCTTTCAGTGTAATGTTCCAAGACTGACCAAGAACGAATCTTCCATGGAGAGTTTGAGTCTGGGTTGGATCCGCTTGGTGATCAAAGGAAGATACAAGGATGCTCTTGGCTCAGGCTTTCCCGTATCGGAGCTGAATCCTGGGAGAAGCTCGCCCAGGACCGCTGCGCCTGCCACAACGTAATGAAACACGGTGCGGCCCCTTTCGAAAGCAGCTCGTCCGTCAGAGGCAGAGGGGAAAACCGAAAGCAGCAACTTGTCCAAAGCTCAGACACCCGTGGTATCCTGTTCTATTTGCAGCTGAACCTTCTGGGATGTAGAACCACCTCAGCAATCACCCACAAACCCACAAGGCAACGGACCAAGTGCTGGAATATAGGATGAGAACAGGTGCTGGATAGCCGGCGCAGGCTCGACAGGCCGAAGGGCCTCTGTGCTGGAAAACTCCATGACACTAAGAACCCGCCAAACGCTCCGGGTGGTGAACACGGTCACCTTCACCTCGAAGGGCGAACAAGACTGGGGCATTCCGGTACCGTCGCCATGGCTTCCGTCACGAGAGAGTCGACGGCCCAGCCAGACTTTCGACGGGACTTGGCGATTCCAGCGGCGGGCGATGAGGGAAAATCCCTCCCAATGTATTAACGGTACGGAAACAGGCCATTCACCTCAATAGCAGCAGATACCTGGGAATCCCACCACCTGGAGGGTCCCCTCCAAGTCACTCACCACCCCGTCTTGGAAATATATCGCCGTTCCTTCACTGTCGCTGGGACAGCATCGTGGAACTCGCACCCTAACAGCACAGTGGGTGTACCTACACCTGAACGACTGTAGCGGTTCAAGAAGGCAACTCACCACCACCTTCTGAAAAGATGTCTCCTCTGCAAGTGGAAACATCTTCTCTACTTATTTACCCCATTAAACTCTTCATAGTCTTTAAGACGTTGATTGGATTGGATTGGATTTGTTTATTGTCACGTGTACCGAGGTACAGTGAAAAGTATTTTTCTGCAAGCAGCTCAACAGATCATTCAGTACATGGAAGAAAAGGGAATTAAACAAAATTCAAGAAAATACAAGAAAATACATGAGAATACATAATAGGGCAACACAAGATTGGATGATGCGCCCACTCTTCTCTTCCCTGGAGCAGGGTCATCACCTATTCACACTTTCCTGATAGTTGTAAATACCTCAGTTCTGAGATTATTCTTTGCCTTTTAGAGGTAGACAACAGACACTGCTCTGCTGGTGTTCTGGACATCCTCAGATGTACAGTGCAGAAGGAGGCCATTCGGCCCATCGGGTCTGCGCCGGCTCCTGGAATGAGCACCCAAGCCCCCACCTCCACCCGATCCCCGTAACCCAGTAACCCCACCCCACCTTTTTGGACACTAAGGGCAATTTATCATGGCCAATCCACCTAACCCGCACATCTTTGGACTGTGGGAGGAAACCGGAGCGCCCGGGGGAAACCCACGCAGACACGGGGAGAACGTGCAGACTCCGCACAGACAGTGACCCAAGCCAGGAATCGAACCTGGAACCCGTGAAGCAACTGTGCTAACCACTGTGCTAATGTGCTGCCCCCCTCCCTCCCTCCCTCACCCCCACTGTGCTGCCCCCCCACTGTGCTACCATGCTGCCCCCCTCCCTTCCCCCCACTGTGCTACCATGCTGCCCCCCTCCCTTCCCCCAACTGTGCTACCATGCTGCCCCCCTCCCTCCCCCCCCACTGTGCTGCCCCCCCCCCTCCCTCCCCCCCATTGTGCTACCGTGCTGCCGCAGTTGCTTAAAGATCCAGTGGTTGGATCTTTAAGCAAAGCTGCTTGAGACATTAGGTCCCTGAGCTCTGCAGGTCAACATGGATCAAGTTTAATCCCTTGGAATGGTTCTGTGGCAAATCCGTCGCAGCTAAGGCCACCGAGACGAAGAGCAGACTACCTGGTGTGCTGGTACATAATAACTAGGAGGAGCAGTAGGCCATCTGGGCCCCTCGAGCCTGCTCTGCCATTCAATGAGATCATGGCTGATCTTTTGTGGACTCAGCTCCAGTTTCCGGCCCGAATACCATAACCCTTTATTCCTTTACCATCCAGCAGACACGGCACACTTGGGCGGAAACTCCTTCAGCCCCAATCACTCATTCATTGGGCTATGTTGGGTGGATGGTGTGCAACAGGCCATTGGGCCCAACTAGGGACGTACATTGTCTGCAGTGTCATGTGAGAGTGCCTTTAAGAAATGGCTGTTTAAGCAATGTACCTTTAAGAAATGCAGTGATGTCAGAGTGTGGGTGGAGCTGAGCCTTTAGCTCAGCCATTTCGAAGTTTTTTGTTTCAGTTTTTGGGAGAGAGCAGCTAAAAAGTGCCTGACTGGTTTGCTGTGAGCTGCTTGAAAGGAGAAAGCCAGTTTGAGGGGAAAGCTGGGAGTGCCTGTGTGCTTTGCAAAGAGCTGCAGGAAGAAAACACAGAGCTGGTCTGTGGATGTCTGCAAATCCAAAGACTATAAATATATTGAATGTAACCTCATGTCTTTTGTTACAGGTGAAGCCTTTTGGATGTTTGAAGGAACATTTTGAGGGATTATTTAGTGCTGTATTATTTTCGGGGTTATCTTTGAAGTAAGGGGTGTCAAGGGATCCAATGTTTATTTAAAAGGTTAAGTTGAGTTCATGGAATAAACATTGTTTTCGGTTGAAAACCCCTGTGTCCATAATTGTAATACCACACCTGGGGAAACAAGCTGCGTGCTTCAAAAGCAACAATCCATTAAAGGGAGAGGCTGGTTGAACTCCATGATACATTTTGGGGTTCTGAAAACACCTCTCCCATAACAGCAGCAGCTGTGAATTATACACTGGTCCCCTCTATTGCTCTCACTTCAGTTAGCGAGAATGGGATTTCATTTTGGGAAACTGATGTCAGTGTAGAATCTCGAAAATTCTCCACTTGTGTCTTTGTTTACTCTGGACCAGACAGTTCCAGGCTCACCTGACTGGCCTTTATCTTAAAGAACATACATACGAACATACAAAATAGGCCATTCAGCCCTATGAACCTACTCCTCCACTCAAAAAATCATGGCTGACCTGATTGTGTTTAGAATTCCCCATTCCCACATACCCCTGATAACCTTTGACTCTCTTGCCCAACTAGAATCATGATGTGGAGATGCCGGCGTTGGACTGGGGTGAGCACAGTAAGAAGTCTTACAACACCAGGTTAAAGTCCAACAGGTTTGATTCAAACACGAGCTTTCGGAGCACAGCCTCCTTATGTCATCTTCATGACATATTTTTCCAACTTTCTTTGGGTCTCTGCAAATTTATCTACCATGCCTTCGCTCCCTGCATCTACGTCAATGATACGAATTGTAAAAAGTTGAAGCCTCAGCAGAGAGCACTGCGGGACTCCATTCGACACATCTTGCCAATCAGAAAAAAGGCCCATTTATATATACTCTGGTTCTTCAGACTGTGCTGCAGAGATTTGGATCTCCAAGAAACGTCGTCACAATCCTGCAGCTGCTTTATGATGCTATGACTGCAACTATCTTGAGGGGGAGACCTAAAACAGACACTTTCAGAACCTGGTCAGACAAGGCTCTGTGATAGCCCTGATGCAATATAAAGCCGACCTGACAGTGACTGACCGCACCATGTGCAAGAGTCCGTCTTGCTTATTTCCTTTGCTCCCATTTATTTTCTTTTATTATTTTTGGTCCGTAGACCAATAATGGGAGTGTGCCTTTAAGCACAGGGCTCAACGTTGAAGCAGCTGCTTGTCAGGACACTGTGCTCCCAGGATTTATTTTTGGAGAGAAAAGGCCAGACTCCTCGGCACCGGGTGAATCTTAGGAACCAGTTTTGGAGGAATTCAATTTTCTTGGTTAACTGGCAGCCAGTGGGTTGGCCAGGAACAGCGGGCGGAATTCTCTGCCACTACGGGGGGTCGGAGAATCGCCCGGGGCCGGCGTCAATCCCGCCCCCTCCATGTCCCGAATTCTCCGCCCCCCCCGAGATTCGGCGGGGGCGGGAATTGCGCCGCGCCGGTCGGCGGGCCCCCCGCGGCGATTCTCCGGCCCGCCATGGGCCGAAGTCCTGCCGCTGACAGGCCTTTGCCGCCGGCGAGGTTTAAACTACCTCTGGTGCCGGCGGGATTGGTGGCGCGGGCAGGCTCCGGGGTCCTGGGGGGGGCGCGGGGCGATCTGACCCCGGGGGGTGCCACCACGGTGGCCTAGACCGCGATCGGGGCCCACCGATCGGCGGGCGGGCCTGTGCCGTGGGGGCACTCTTTTTCTTCTGTCCCGCCATGGCCTTCACCATGGTGGGGGCGGAAGAGACCCCCTCCCTGGCGCATGCGCCGGTATGATGTCAGCAGCCGAGACGCACCGGCGCATGCGCGGACTTCCGCCAGCCGGCGAAGGCCTTTCGGCCCTGGCTGGTGGGGAGCCAAAGGCCGTTGGCGCCGGCGGAGTGGGAACCACTCCGGCGCGGGCCTAGCCCCTCAATGTTAGGGCTTGGCCCCTAAAGGTGCACAGAATTCCGCACCTTTGGGGAGGCCCGACGCCGGAGTGGTTCACGCCACTCCAATATGCCGGAACCCCCCGCCCGACGGGTAGGGGAGAATCCCGGCCAGTGTTCTGCCTGACAACGCTAAGCGATTGGTTCCTGCATGATCCTTTCTGAGATAACTGGGTAGAAGTGTTTAGACCCTGGAAGTGAAAGGAACACTCTCCCCCTCCTCCCTCTCTGTGTTTCTCTCTCCCTCTCTCTCTCTCTCTGTCCCTCTCCCTCTCTCTCTCTCTGTCCCTCTCTCTCTGTCCCCCTCTCTCTCTCTCTGTCCCTCTCTCTCTCTCTGTCCCCCTCTCTCTCTCTGTCCCTCTCTCTCTCTCTCTCTCTGTCCCCCTCTCTCTCTCTCTGTCCCTCTCTCTCTCTCTGTCCCCCTCTCTCTCTCTGTCCCTCTCTCTCTCTGTCCCCCCTCTCTCTCTCTCTGTCTCCCTCTTTGTCTCTCTGTCCCTCTCTCTCTCTCTCTGTCTCTCCCTCTCTCTCTCTCTCGCTTTCTCTCTCTCTCTCCTGCTTGCTGAAGTGAAAGAACTGCTCTATTGTCTTGAAAGCTGTGCGTGCCTGGTACACCCTTGGCTGTGAACCTGAAATGATGCTGAGTCTGCAGAGAAAGTAGACAACCTTGCCAGAGAAACTATCTCAGGCCTAGAAGGAAGAAGTACCACAACAAAAGCCTGAACTTCAGAAAGCCATTGACTGGAAGTCATCACAGTGCATCAGACATCCGTATCCTTTTATTTTATTGATAATTTATTTCCCTCTCAACCACCCTTTCTATTCTACGTTTTTTTTGTGTGTGTAGGGTGTAGTCAGGAAGGATGGTTGGGAAAGGGGCACTCGATGGTCAGTTACATTTTCTGTCCATTAAATTAAAGATACTGTTGATAATAAAAGGTTACTTGTGTTTTGAAGTTACAAACCTGGTGAATTTATTGGGCTCAACCAAGGACCTCGGGTAATTTAAATAAAATCTAATTTCACCTGTGTTGCAACTCTGGGTCAAGAGGGGCTGGCATTGACTGTGCTCCAGCCCAGGCTTTCAGGACACTGTGAGGTTCTGTAGACTGTGCTCAGAGATTTGGATTTCCGAGAAACGCCATCACAATCCAGCAAATGCTTCATGATTATATGACTGTAACTGTCTTGAGAGAGAAATCTAAAAGAGACACCTTCAAAACCCAGTCAGTCATTACTCCTCACGCAATTTACAGTCTACCTGGTAGTGACTGGCCTCATAAAAAAAATCAACAAACCTCTGGCGCCAGGATTAAATAATGCCCGGATAAAAAACACGCTAACTTCAGTTGCCTCCATGCCAAGCTGAACTGACCACCATTGAACATGCACGATCCGCAGTCCGAAAATGACAGCGTTGTCATCGTCCACTCTGCCCCAGATTTTCAAACGATTCTCAATATCGTCAATTCTGTGGACGGATATCCAGCCTGCCCCGAACGTCACCAAAATAAAACCCACACCTGGTCAGCCCAATATTCCACCTCGCTTTATGTTGAAGGAGGAACCCCCGAGTACTTCGAGCACTTCTGCTCTCGGCACGCACCTGTCTGAAAAGTCTACCATTGATGAGGGAAACCAGTGCCAGGTGAGCTGTGTCACTTCCGCCTTCTACAAACTACAGCAGCAAGTGTTCGACAACAAAGACCTCCACAAGTCAGAATAAGTCACAGTGTGCAGAGCAACGCACTCCTGTACTGCTGTGGGATCTGGACTGTTTGTCAATAACACATAAAAAAGTGTGAGAGAAATTCCATCAGCAATGCCTGTTCTTCATCCTCTCGGTCAAACACTAACACCCTTCTTGAAGCAGCTCCGCTTTCAGGCAAAACTCCGGCAAAATCAACATGGATGGACTGGACACTGTCCAGATTGTCAAAAACCATGTCCACCGCCTGGTCCTGTTTCCTCTGCACTCAAATGGCCAATGTTGCAGGAGAGGAAAAATAAAACACTTCAAAGACACTCAGAAACTCTCCTTGAAGCGTGGCAGCGTTGACATTAATGAGTGGGAGGAGTTTTCGACCAGTCATCCAAAATGGTGACAACTTGTCCATCACGGTGTATCGCGCTCCGAATCCCTGCCTCTTAGTGATGACGCAGCGTGGCAGCAGAGAAGGAAAGAAAAGGGAGGAGATGCTGCTCTCTGGATCCCACTGCCTCATGGGACATGTGGCCAAAGATCTGCAGATTGAAAATTGGCACATGAAGACCCATGGCAGAAACTCGAGACCCTGAGATGACGTCTTCTTTGAATCAAGGGACAGCCACCATCGATAGTTGGTTCCACACACCTTCTTTTTCAAAGTTTCTATCCTTATCTTCAGATCCATCAATGGCCTGGCTCCTTTTCCTGTGCCTGCGTTCCATGCAGTGCTGCTCCACTGCAGTATGACATAGAATCATAGGATCATAGCATTTACAGTGCAGAAGGAGGTCGGTTGGCCCATCGAGTCTGCACCGGCCCTTGGAAAGAGCACCCTACCCAAGCCCACACCTCCACCCTATCCCCCGTAACGCAGCAACCCCACTGAACCTTTTTGGACGCTAAGGGCAATTTATCATGGCCAATCCACCTAAACGTTGGACTGTGAAAAACAAAAGAAAATCGCTTATTGTCACAAGTAGGCTTCAAATGAAGTTACTGTGAAAGGCCCCTAGAGGTTATACTGAACATATAAAGAACTCTGGTTACAGCTCAAGTACTGTATATCCATGTCAATTAAGTGCCTGGCCATCACCATTTTAAGCCATCATTATTTTAATCTATTATTGTCAGTCCGTCATATGGCCAAATGGTTATTTGTACTTCTCACTCAGCAAACTTATTCATTAAATCATAGATTATCACAGAATTTACAGTGCAGAAGAAGGCCATTCAGCCCATCGAGTCTGCACCGGCTCTCGGAAAGAGCACCCTACCCAAGGTCAACACCTCCACCCTATCCCCACAACCCAGTAACCCCACCCAACACTAAGGGCAATTTATCGTGGCCAATCCATCTAACCCGCACATCTTTGAACTGTGGGAGGAAACCGGAGCACCCGGAGGAAACCCACGCACACACGGGGAGGACGTGCAGATTCCGCACAGACAGTGACCCAAGCCGGGAATCGAACCAGGGACCCTGGAGCTGTGAAGCAATTATGCTAACCACTATGCTACCGTGCTGCCCTATATTGACCATAAATTGTGTGTTTATGTTAAGTGGTCTTGGTTTTGTAGTCCTCATAATCTTTCTTGGTCCTCTGCTTTTTAATATGGCACTATATTCTGTTATGGGAGAGGTGTTTTCAGAACCCCCAAATGTATCATGGAGTCCAACCAACCACCCTTTAATGGATTGTTGCTTTTGAAGCACGCGGCTTGTTCCCTAGGTGTGGTATTACAATTATGGACACGTGGTTTTCAAAACAAAACAATGTTTATTCCATGAACTCAACTTAACCTTCAAAAATAAACATTGGACCTCTTAACACCCCTCACTTCAAAGATAACCCCGAAAATAATACAACACTACCCAATCCTGCAAACTGTTCTTTCAACCCTTCAAAAATAGGAGCACAACAGGTTACATTCAATATATTTCTAGTCTTTGGATTTGCAGAAATGACCAGACCAGCTCTTTTCCTTCCTGCAGCTCTCAGCGAACCAGCCAGGCACTTTTCAGCTGCTCTCTCAAACTGAAACTAAACACTTCAAAATGGCTGAGCTAAAAACCCAGCTCCACCCACACTCTGACATCACTTTATTTCTTAAAGGTACATTGCTTAAACATCCATTTCTTAAAGGCACTCTCACATGGCAATTCATCTGATGTAACTCTCACTTAATGCAGGGTCATCAGGGTAGCACAATGGTTAGCACTGTTGCTTCAGATTGCAGGGACACGGGTTCGATTCCCGGCTTGGATCACTGTTTTTGGAGTCTGCGCGTTCTCCCCGTGTCTACGTATGTTTCCTCTGGGCGCTCCGGTTTCCTCCCACAAGTCCCGAACAACGTGCTGGTAGGTGAATTGGACATTCTGAGTTCTCCCTCCGTGTACCCGAACAGGCGCCGGAATGTGGCGACGAGGGGCTTTTCACAGTAACCAATATAAGAACATAAGAACTAGGAGCAGGAGTAGGCCATCTGGCCCCTCAAGCCTGCTCCGCCATTCAATGAGATCATGGCTGATCTTTTGTGGACTCAGCTCCACTTTCCGGCCCGATCACCATAACCCTTAATCCCTTTATTCTTCAAAAAACTATCTATCTTTATCTTAAAAACATGTAATGAAGGAGCCTCAACTGCTTCACTGGGCAAGGAATTCAATAGATTCACAACCCTTTGGGTGAAGAAGTTCCTCCTAAACTCAGTCCTAAATCTACTTCCCCTTATTTTGAGGCTATGTCCCCTAGTTCTGCTTTCACCCGCCAGTGGAAACAACCTGCCCGCATCTATCCTATCTATTCCCTTCATAATTTTAAATGTTTCTATAAGATCCCCCCTCATCCTTCTAAATTCCAACGAGTACAGTCCCAGTCTACTAAACCTCTTCTCATAATCCAACCCCTTCAGCTCTGGGATTAACCTAGTGAATCTCCTCTGCACACCCTCCAGTGCCAGTACGTCCTTTCTCAAGTAAGGAGACCAAAACTGAACACAATACTCCAGGTGTGGCCTCACTAACACCTTATACAATTGCAACATAACCTCCCTAGTCTTAAACTCCATCCCTTTAGCAATGAAGGACAAAATTCCATTTGCCTTCTTAATCACCTGTTGCACCTGTAAACCAACTTTCTGTGACTCATGCACTAGCACACCCAGGTCTCTCTGCACAGCGGCATGTTTTAATATTTTATCATTTAAATAATAATCCCGTTTGCTGTTATTCCTACCAAAATGGATAACCTCACATTTGTCAACATTGTATTCCATCTGCCAGACCCTAGCCCATTCACTTAACCTATCCAAATCCCTCTGCAGACTTCCAGTATCCTCTGCACTTTTCGCTTTACCACTCATCTTAGTGTCATCTGCAAACTTGGACACATTGCCCTTGGTCCCCAACTCCAAATCATCAATGTAAATTGGGAACAATTGTGGGCCCAACACTGATCCCTGAGGGACACCACTAGCTACTGATTGCCAACCAGAGAAACACTCATTAATCCCCACTCTTTGCTTTCTATTAATTAACCAATCCTCTATCCATGCTACTACTTTACCCTTAATGCCATGCATCTTTATTTTCTAGATTCTCCAAATTCTAGAACCACTCACTGTATAAAATAGTTTTTTCCCCAAGTCTCCTCTCGTTCTTTTGCTGTTTACCCTGAATGTACGGCCATTGGTTCTCAACCCTTCTACCAACGGGACAATATTTCTTGCCCTCTGCTGCAAGCACGGTAGCATGGTGTTTAGCATAAATGCTTCACAGCTCCAGGGTCCCAGGTTCGATTCCCGGCTGGGTCACTGTCTGTGTGGAGTCTGCACGTCCTCCCCCTGTGTGCGTGGGTTTCCTCCGGGTGCTCCGGTTTCCTCCCACAGTCCAAAGATGTGTGGGTTAGGTGGATTGGCCATGCTAAATTGCCCGTAGTGTCCTAAAAAGTAAGGTTAAGGGGGGTTGTTGGGTTACAGGTATAGAGTGGATACGTGGGTTTGAGTAGGGTGATCATTGCTCGGCACAACATCGAGGGCCGAAGGGCCTCTTCTGTGCTGTACTGTTCTATGTTCTATGTACTCCGGCCCCCTCATGATATTGACCACCTCTAACAAATCTCCTCTCAACCGACGGCTTCTCCAATCTATCCTGATAATTGGAATCCTTCGTCCCCGGAACCATTCTTGTAAATCTTTTCTGCACTCTGTCACGAGATATTAGAAACATCCCAAGATTACTGGACAATTGAGAGGAAAAAGGGAGTGAGGAGTAATCATGATTACTCAAGTCACAGACTAACGGGACCAGGACCCTGGACCTGATTTTAATAACCTTTATTGTCACAAGTGGGCTTACAATAAAAATGCAATGAAGTTGTTGTGAAAATCCTCTCGTCGCCACATTCCGGCGCCTGTTGGGGTACACGGAGGGAGAATTCAGAATGTCCAATTCACCTAACAAGCACGTCTTTCGGGACTTGCGGGAGGAAACCGGAGCACCCGGAGGAAACCCACGCAGACACGGGGAGAATGTGCAGACTCCGCACAGACAGTGACCCAAGCTGGGAATGGAACCTGGGACCCTGGAGCTGTGATGCAACCGTGCTAACCACTGTGCTACCGTGCCGCCCAATTGCAATGCATCATACGACCTTGAAAGACATGGCTGCAGAGATAACTCCAGAGATACCTGGTGAGGAAAATTCTGGAAACAGTCATTCAAGATAACTCTAACAGTCATTTGGGCGAATGTTGGTTAATTCAGGAAAGTCAATACAGATTTGATACGGGCAAACCACATCTAACTAAGGATGGTTGAAGAGGTAACAGTTGATGAGGGCAATACTGTTGATGTGGTGTACATGGACCTCCAAAAGGTGTTTGGTACAGTGCTGCACAACAGACATGCGGATGGGGGAGAAGGTGGTGAATGGCACTGGGGTGCATTGCTCATTCGGAGGGGCCAGCACGGACGTGGCAGGCCAAACGGCCTCTGTCTGTGCTGTCACAATTCTACGATTAGCCTCAGATCAACGACTGGGTGACCTGCGATGCTCGTGTGCTGTTCGACCCGGCGGAGAGGCGGGAGGGGGAGTAACAAGGAACGTAGGAGCCTAAAGTTATTGCCTTCTTGTGTGAGCAAGTTGTTCGTTAAGAATGCCAGATTCCAACAAATGTCATAAAAGTATAAGCTGCTTCCCGTCATCTGCACTTGATCAATTCTGTTCCGTTAATTAATTGTAAAAGAGTTGTGAGAAACAGAGACTTTTTTCACACACAGTTGCCTCAGCGCAGATTGCTCCCCAAGGAGTGTGATTTAATTCCTGTGTATTGTTAGACGACAGGTTGGAAAGTGTTTCTGCCCCCCCTCCCCTCCCCCCCACCCCCCTAACTCCCCAGCAGAGGAAGCATTTGCCAAACAGTGAAGGCAGGTTTTATTTCATCGGAGAGACAGAGGGGAAGAATTAACTCGGTAATGGCTTAACATCAAGTGGCAGCACCTGGAGTGGATGTGTAAATCTGAGGGGTTGCCGTGGGAACCGATTGCTGATCTTTGAGTCCAAGTACATGAACGACGTGAGCGAAAATTGCAGCAGCTCATGGTCTCTGCCATTAAGGCAACATATTTCTCAACTTTCACTCCCCTCATTTAATGCTGCCTGCCTGCTTTAGAATACTATCTCTTCATAGCCAGTCATTCAAGTGCCCATCCCGACGTTAGCCTTGTGCGCCGGTCGTCAATTCCTCTGTATGTATATCTTTAACTTTATTCATTGCCTGGATATGGACGTCGCTGGTTAGGCCAGCATTTATTGCCCATCCTTAATTTCCCTCAGAAGGTGGTGGGGAGCTGCCTTCTTGAACCGCTGCAGGCCCTGAGGTGTAGATACACCCACAGTGCTGTTAGGGAGGGAGTTCCGAGACTTTGACCCAGTGACAGAGAAGGAGCGGTGATATATTTCCAAGTCAGGACGGTGAGTGACTTGGAGGGGAACCTCCAGGTGATGGGGTTCCCTGGTATTTTTCTGCCCTTGTCCTTCCAGATGGTAGTGGTCGTGGGTTTGGAAGGTGCTGTCGAAAGAGGTCTGGAGAATTGCTGAAGTTCATCTCGTAGATGGTACACACAGCTGCCACTGTGCATCAGTGGTGGAGGGGGTTTGAATGTTTGTGGAAGGGGGAGCAATCAAGCGGAGCTGCTTTGTCCTGGATGGTGTTGAGCTTCTTGAGTGTTGTTGGAGCTGCACTCACCCAGGCAAATGGAGAGTGTTCCATTACACTCCTGACTTGTGCCTTGTAGATGGTGGACAGGATTTGAGGAGTCAGGAAGTGAATCATTCACCTCAGGATGCTGTTAAATGGTTCAATGGTGATCTCCACAAAAACACACAAAACCCTCCACCGACATCATTGCGCAACACATGACATCACAGCAGCCAATGTTGTTACTCTGACACAGAACAATAATGTCAATGAATATTGAGGCGAGAAGGTTAAATTCTCTCCTGTTGGAAATGGTCATTTCCTGGCACTTGAGTGACATGAATGTAACTTGTCATTTATCAATCCAAAGCCTGGATATTGTCCAGGCCTTGCAGCATTCGGGCTCGGACTGCTTCATTATCTGAGGATGGTACTGAGCATGGTGCAATTATCAGCGAACGATCCCACTTTTGACCTTACGATAGATGGAAGGTCATTGATGAAGATGTTTGGGCTGAGGACCTACCCTGAGCTACCCGTGCAGAGATGGCCTGAGACTGAGATGACATTAGTATTGAAGATATTGGTATTCAGGGATATACCCTTGATGGTTACCCCATTTTCAAAAGAATTTAAACAAGAATTCAAGGTTGCATAACATTTTTCATCCGCTGTGGATCTAAAATGCACCCCTTCCGCCTCATCACAGACCTCCCATGATAATGCCCCACCAAACCATAGGATTTCTCGGCTGTCTCTCAGTAACATAAGAACATAAGAGCATAAGAACTAGGAGCAGGAGTAGGCCATCTGGCCCCTCGAGCCTGCTCCGCCATTCAATTAGATCATGGCTGATCTTTTGTGGACTCAGCTCCACTTTCCGGCCCAAACACCATAACCATTAATCCCTTTATTCTTCAAAAAACTATCTATCTTTATCTTAAAAACATTTAATGCAGGAGCCTCAACTGCTTCACTGGGCAAGGAATCCCATAGATTCACAACCCTTTGGGTGAAGAAGTTCCTCCTAAACTCAGTCCTAAATCTACTTCCCCTTATTTTGAGGCTATGCCCCCTAGTTCTGCTTTAACCTGCCAGTGGAAACAACCTGCCCGCATCTATCCTATCTATTCCCTTCATAATTTTATATGTTTCTATAAGATCCCCCCCTCATCCTTCTAAATTCCAACAAGTACAGTCCCAGTCTACTCAACCTCTCCTCATAATCCAACCCCTTCAGCTCTGGGATTAACCTAGTGAATCTCCTCTGCACACCCTCCAGTGCCAGTACGTCCTTTCTCAAGTAAGGAGACCAAAACTGAACACAATACTCCAGGTGTGGCCTCACTAACACCTTATACAATTGCAGCATAACCTCCCTCGTCTTAAACTCCATCCCTCTAGCAATGAAGGACAAAACTCCATTTGCCTTCTTAATCACCTGTTGCACCTGTAAACCAACTTTTTGCGACTCATGCACTAGCACACCCAAGTCTCTCTGCACAGCGGCATGTTTTAATATTTTATCGTTTAAATAATAATCCCTTTTGCTGTTATTCCTACCAAAATGGATAACCTCACATTTGTCAACATTGTATTCCATCTGCCAGACCCGAGCCCATTCACTTAACCTATCCAAATCCCTCTGCAGACTTCCAGTATCCTCTGCACTTTTCGCTTTACCACTCATCTTAGTGTCATCTGCAAACTTGGACACATTGCCCTTGGTCCCCAACTCCAAATCATCTATGTAATTTGTGAACAATTGTGGGCCCAACACGGATCCCTGAGGGACACCACTAGCTACTGATTGCCAACCAGAGAAACACCAATTAATCCCCACTCTTTGCTTTCTATTAATTAACCTTCCTCCTCACTGCTCAACTCACCAATATTGTATCTCAACAACTTTGTTCCCATTCACTGGGGTCAGCCTGCTGCACAGACCCCACTGCCTGCAGCAAGGAGCAGCCTGCCCACCGTTCAGTCCACTGGATGGAGGTAGAATCTGCACCCCGTCATCGTAAAAGCTCTTAATTTAATGAAACGTAGAAATGGCTCCCAATGCCTTTGCAAAGAGAGGCACGAACTGAGGGACTAACCTCGACTGTGAGTAAGGTAACAAACGGATTTGGGTTAGACTGGGTAGCATATTGCCAGAAGGAAGTCATCAATGGCAGCAGTGAGGAATGCGGAGAGTAAGAATAATGGGCGGGATTTACCGGCTGTTCACACAGGCGGGAGATTCCGATCCCAGGTCGAAGCACAGCTTTCCCGGCGGCAAGGGCAGCAGTCAACGGGAAATCCCGTTAACAATGGAGGGACCAGTAGATCCCGCTGGTGGGTTGCCGCCCCTGCCGAAAAACACGCGGTGGGGTGGTCAGTAAACCCCACCCAGTGAATAATAATAATCGCTTATTGTCACAAGTAGGCTTCAATGAAGTTACTGTGAAAAGCCCCTAGTCGCCACATTCCGGTGCCTGTTCGGGGAGGCCGGTACGGGAATTGAACCCACGCTGCTGGCCTTGTTCCGTATTACAAGCCAGCTGTTTAGCCCACTGTGCTAAACCAGCCCCTAAAGACAGTCGTTGTTAGATCCAACATGTCTCCAACGAGATGATCGTAGGGCAGGGAGGGCCACAGGACCCGCTGCCAGAATTCATCAGTGACTGAAACACCCCCTTCCTGTGTGCAGATCCTATTGTGTTCTGGTCATTTTATTGCACCTTTTGAAGGCTTTAGGTAACCCCCTCCGCCCCCCAGCCCCCCCTCCCCCCAACACCCCTGCACCCACCCCCGCCACCGATGACAAGCCCTCGCCCCTCAGATTGCAATATTATGCAAGACGCAGCAGATGCTGTTTCAGATTGATACATTTATAGAAATGCAGCAGAGTTTATTCCCTTGCATTCACTAGGCGTGTCCATCCAATGGAATGGAATATGTGAGCTTACACCCGTACACAGTGAAGAAACTCACATCAGTTCGGATCGGATTTGACATTTATTTCCTCTGGTCTTATTTTCCTGGCCAAATTTGCTGTGATGATCTCTTACTCGACTACGGTATTTAGTATTTTCAATTGCCTTCGTCAGTCCACCTCCCTTAGCCACCCACACTCAGCCCAGGAAGCAAAGGCTCTCACATTTCACAACCTCATTACGTCCCAAAGTGCAATTGAAAAAGGAAGGACTTCAAGTGTCGTCACTTCTGTCATGTCGGAAATGTGGCAAGCAGATTTGGCACAGTAAGATCCCACAGGCAGCAGTGTGAGAATGCCCAGGCATGCTGTCTTATCGCAATGTTAGCTATGGGGGAAATGTTGTTCAGAACCCTTCTTTGCAGTGTTAATGTAAGCCGACTTGTGACACTAATAAAGATTATTATAGAGGTAACTCCCCCACTTGTCGTGCCATGGGATCTTTGATTGATACCCTTCTTAAAATTCATTTATGGGATGTGGGCGTCGCTGCTCAGACCAGCATTTATTGCCATTCCTAGGTGCCCTTCAGAATCATAGAATTTACAGTGCTGAAGGAGGCCATTCAGCCCATCAGGTCTGCACCGGCCCTTGGAATGAGCACCCTACCCAAGCCCACACTTCCACCCTATCCCTGTAACCCAGTAACCCCGCTTAACCTTTTCGGACACTCAGGTCAATTTAGCATGGCCAATCCGCCTAACCTGCACGTCTCTGGACTGTGGGAGGAAACCGGAGCACCCGGAGGAAACCCACGCAGACACAGGGAGAACGTGCAGACTCCGCACAGACAGTGACCCAAGCCGGGAATCGAACCTGGGACCCTGGAGCTGTGAAGAAACTGTGCTAACCACTGTGCTACAGTGAACTGCCTTCTTGAACCGCTGCAGTCCTTAAGGTGTAGATACACCCACAGTGCTCTTAGGGAGGGACTTCCAGGGTTTTGCCCCAGCGATAGAGAAGGAACGGCGATATATTTCCAAGTCAGGGTGGCAGTGACTTGGCGGGGAATCCAAGAGGGAAGAGAGGTACCACCCATTTCATTCACAAGGCAACACCTCCAATGGTGCAGCACCGCCCCCCCCCCCCCCCTCCCTGGGGAGTGGCAGCCTAGGTTATTGAAGGCTATGCTGTGGGACTTGTACATATGACCTGTGTGTCTTTGGGGTGAGAGCACTGACCGAAGTAGACACTGAGGTTTGTGTGGAAGATTGGAAACATGGTTGGAGAGGACGCAAACCTGCTTGCAGGTTTCATATGTGCTTTCAAATGTTTATTTGAGAGTCGCTGGGCCTTGTCAGCTGATGATGGTCTGGATTGGGGAAGTGCTTTGCAGGTGCTGAACACTGTTATCGTTTCGCTCGCCTGCTTTCCCTCTGCCTCAGCGCTGCCCCAGACGCTGGGAGTCTGGCCTTTTGCACTCTTGGCCTGATCTTGAACTTCACTGCGAGCAGATCCTGACATCACTCTGTCGGTAACTGCTCCCCCAGGGGCTGGGAGGAACATCAATTTCATTCCCTTTCTCCCTGTCAGAGCTGCTAACTCCCGACTGTTACAACAACAGGCCTCGCTGCAAAGGGGCTGGCAGCTCCTCCATGCTGATGTCCGTTCTGGGGAATTAGTTATTGTGCAAGTCCGGGAGGATGTCAGCCACAAGCTCGGACCCTCTCCAGAAAAAGCAGTAATTGTCTCCTTTCCCTCCCGATGACTCCCACCTCCCCCAGCTTCCCTCCCACTCACTCTTCACGCTGCCTTCATTTATTCAAAATACGGTCGCCTTTACAATGCAGGAAAGGTGACTTGTGCACAGCAAGATCCCAATAAATGCTGGATCACCAGGCACTCTTGACAGAGGGATCACTGATGCTGGGATGTCAGGGAGTACTCCCCTGTGCCTTTTCCTTAGATAGAGCTGTGGGATGTGTTGTCAATTCTAAACAGCGGAGTCAAGAAGCCGAAAGGGCCTGTGTTTGTGGCAAGAATTTTAAAACAAAAATATCCTTCAGCAATAAATTCCACCAGTAAGGGAGCAAAGAAACCTGGATCGTTGGTACAATCCGATCGTAAATCGATGGAAAACTGATCCCACCGGGGTTCTTTAGGCATCATGGGCTTCTCCCATGAAATCCCATGGCCTATTTTCCTGGCTCTGCTGGGATTTGTGGGTCCTGACAGCTGCTCTCAAATACCTCCTGTGACATTTGAACATATGAATTAGGAGGATAAGTAGGCCACTCGGCCCCACGGGCCTGCTCCACCATTCAATAAAATCTTAGCTCATCTGATTGTAACTTTGACCCTACATTTCTGCCGACCCCAATAACCTTCAACCCCCTGCATTCATCCAGGCAAGTGGAGAGTATTCCATCACACTCCTGACTTGTGCCTTGCAGATGGTGGACAGGCTTTGGGGGGTCAGGAGGTGAGTTACGCACCACAGCATTCCTAGCCTCTCACCTGCTCTGGTAGCCACAGAATTAATGTGACTAGTCAGATCAGTTTCTGGTCAATGGTAACCCCAGGATGTTGATGGTGGGAGATTCAACAATGACTTAGACTTAGAACATACAGCCTCCGTAACAGCCTCCCCGAACAGGCTCCGGAATGTGGCGACTAGGGGCTTTTCACAGTAACTTCATTTGAAGCCTACTTGTGACAATAAGCTCTTCCACTCTTGAACATAGAACATACAGTGCAGAAGGTGGCCATTCGGCCCATCAAGTCTGCACCGACCTACTTAAGCCCTCACTTCTACCCTATCCCCGTAACCCAATAACCCTTCCTAATCTTTTTGGTCACTACGGGCAATTTAGCATGGCCAATCCACCTAACCTACACATCTTTGGACTGTGGGAGGAAACCGGAGCACCCGGAGGAAACCCACGCACACACGGGGAGAACGTATAGACTCTGCACAGACAGTGACCCAGCGGGGAATCGAACCTGGGACCCTGGCACTGTGAAGCCACAGTGCTACCCACTTATGCTTACCGTGCTGCCCAAAGCGATTTTCATTTTTTCATTTTTCATTACAGTGCAGAAGGAGGCCATTCTGCCCATCGAGTCTGCACCGTCCCATTTAAGCCCTCACTTCCACCCTATCCCCGTAATCCAATAACCCCTCCTAACCTTTTTTTGGACAGTAAGGGCAATTTAGCATGGCCAGTCCACCTAACCTGCACGTCTTTGGACTGTGGGAGGAAACGGGAGATCCCGGAGGAAACCCACGCAGACGCGGGGAGAACATGCAGACTCCGCACAGACAGTGACCCAGCGGGGAATCGACAGTGACCCAGCGGGGAATCGAACCTCGGACCCTGGTGCTGTGAAGCCACAGTGCTAGCCACATGTGCTACCGTGCTGCCCTAATGCCATTTAGGGTAATGCCATGGTAATGCCATTGAATGTCAAGGGGCGTTTGTTTGATTCACTCTTATTGGAGATGGTCATTGCCTGGCACTTGTGTGGCGTCAATGTAATTTGCCACTTGTCAGCCCCAAGCCTGGATATTGTCCAGGCCTTGCTGCATTTGGACATGGATTGCTTCAGTATCGGAGGAGTCACGAGTGGTGCTGAACATTGTGCAGTCATCAGCAAACTTCCCACTTCTGACCTTATGATGGAAGGGAGGTCATTGATGAAGCAGCTGAAGATGGTTGGGTCCAGGACACTACCTGAGGAACTCCTGCAGTGATGTCCTGGAGCTGAGATGATTGACCTCCAACCACCACAACCATCTTCCTTTGTGCCGGGTATGACTCCAGCCAGAGGATTGTTTTCCCCCTGTTCCCATTGACTCCAGTTTAGCTCCTTGATGCCACACTCGGTCAAATGCTGCCTAGATGTTAAATGTAGCCAATCTCACCTCACCTCTGGAGTTCAGCTCTTTTATCCATGTTTGAACCAAGGCTGTAATGAGGTCAGGAGCTGAGTGACCCTGGCAGAACCCAAACTGAGCGTCCATGAGCAGGTTATTGCTGAATAAGTGACGCTTGACAGCACTGATGATATCTCCTTCCATCACTTTGCTGATGATGGAGAGTAGACTGATAAGGCGGTAATTGGCTGGGTTGGATTTGTCCCGCTTTTTGTGTAGAGGCCACACCTGGGAAATTTCCACATTGCCGGGTAGGTGCCAGTGTTGTAGCTGTACTGGAACAGCTTGGCTAGGGGGTGCGGCATGTTCTGGAGCACAAGTCTTCAGCACTATTGCCAGGATATTGTCAGGGTCCAGGGCCTTTGCCGTATCCAGTGTCTTCAGCCATTTCTTGATATCAAGTGAGGTGAATCAAATTGGCTGAAGACTGACATCTGTGAGGAGATCGAGATGGATCATCCACTCGACACTTCTGCCTGAAGATTGTTGCGAATGCCTCAGCCTTGACTTTTGCACAGATATACGGGACTCCTCTGTCATTGAGGATGGGGATATTTGTGGAGCATTGTCCTCCAGTGAGTTGTTTAATTGTCCACCGCCATTCATGGCTGGATGTGGCAGGACTACAGAGCTTAGATCTGATCCAATAGTTATGGAATTGCTTAGCTCTGTCTATTACTTGTTGTTTATGGTGTTTGACACACGTGTTAGTCCTGTGTTGTAGCTTCACCAGGTTGACACCTCATTTTGCAGTATGCCCGGCGTTTCTCCTGGCATGCTCTCCTGCATTGAACCAGGGTTGATCCCCTGGCTGGGTGGTAATGGTAGAGTGGGGGATATGCCGGGCCATGAGGTTACAGATTGTGGTTGAATACAATTCTGCTGAAACTGATGGCCCACAGCACCTCATGGATGCCCAGTCTTGAGTTGCTAGATCTGTTCGAAGTCCATCCCATTTAGCACAGTGCTGGTGCCACACAACTCGATGGATGATATGCTCAATGTGAAGATAAGACTTTGTCTCCACAAGGACTGTGCAATGGTCACTCCTACCGATACTGTCATGGACAGATGCATCTGCATCAGGCAGATTGGTGAGGATGAGGTCAAGTACGTTTATTCCTCTTGTTGGTCCCTTCACCACCTGCTGCAATCCCAGTCCAGCAGCTATATCCTTTATGACCCGGCCAGCTCGGTCTGTGGTGGTACCGAGCCACTCTTGATGATGGACATTAAAGTTCCCCCACCCAGAGCATATTCTGTGCCGTTGCCACCTTCAGTGTTTCCTCCAAGTGGTGTTCAACATGGAGGAGTAACTGATTCATCAGCTGATGGTGGGCGGTACGTGGTAATCAGCAGGAGGTTTCCTTGCCCATGTTTGACTTGAAGCCATGAGACTTCATGAAGTCTGGAATCAGTGTTGAGGACGCCCAGGGTAACTCCCTCTATCCATTTTTATCTATCCTCTATGCTTTAATCCAAGTAAGAGATATGAAATGGATAATGAAAACCTTTACAAGTACATGAAAAGGAAAAGAGTAGCGCAAGGAAGCATTGGTACATTAGAGGGTGAGACTGGGGAATTAATTAATAATGGGAACCAAGGAAATGGCGGAGACTTTAAACAATTGTTTCTCTATTTTCACAGTTAACGATACAAAGGCATCACAGGAACAGCAGACAATCAGGAGGAAGGTCTACAACCAGGGCGCAAAGTCTCAGAATAAGAGGTAGGCCCCTTATGATGCAGATGAGGAGGAATCTCTTCACTCAGAGAGTTATGGATCTTTGGAGTTCTCTGTCCCAGAGGGCTGGAGAGGCTCGGTTACTGAGTATGTTCAAAACAGCGGTCAATAGGTTTCTAGATACCAATGGCATCAAAGGATATGTGGACCCTGCAGGAAAGTGGCATCGAGGTAGAAGACCAACCGTGATCTAGTTTAGGCTCAAGGGGCCGAATGGCCTATTCCTGATCCTATTTCCTCTGTTCCTCAGGGGCAAATGGAAGAATGTAGAGCGACCACGATGACTAGAGAAAAAGAAGTGAGAAAGCTAAGTGAACCGAAGGCTGGCAAGTTCCTCGGATTTGGCGTCCCCTATCCTCGGATCGGAAAGGAAGTGATAATGGCTGCATTGGCTGCAATCCCCAAAATTCCTTCGTTTATGGAAAAATCTCAGAAGATCGGAAAACTACAAAGGTGCTCAATAAAGCATTGAGAGAGAAAGCAGGAAGTTATCGGCCAGCTAGCCTCATTGGGAAAATGCTAAAATCCATTATTAAATAGATAATAGCGGGGATTTTCGAAAATCATTATTCGACCAGGTGGAGTCAACATTGTTTTGTGTACACAATCAAAGGTCATGGGATTGGGGGTAATTAATATATTGACATGGATTGCAAATTAGTTAGCAGACAGAATACAGAGAATAGGAGTAAATGGGTCTTTTTCAAAGTGGCAGACGATGACTCGTGGGGTCCCGCGGGAATCAGTGCTTTGGCCCCAGCTATTCACAATACACATCAATGATTTGGATGCGGGAAGCAAATGTAATATTTCCAAGTTTACTGACGACACAAAACATGTTGGGAATGTGAGTGGTGAGGAGGATGTCAAGGGATTTCAAGGTGATTTAGACAAGTTGAGTGAGTGGGCAAATACATGGCAGATGCAGAATAACGTGGGTAAATGTGAAGTGTTATTTAAATATGATGTGGCGATGCAGGCGTTGGACTTATTTAAACAGTGATAGATTGGGATAGAATACGGCATACTTACCTTCATTGGCCGGGGCATTGAGTATAAGAATTGGCAAGTCATATTGCAGCTGTATAGAACCTTAGTTAGGCCACACTTGGAGTATAGTGTTCAATTCTGGTCGTCACACTACCAGAAGAATGTGGAGGCTTTAGAGAGAGTACAGAAGAGATTTACCAGGATGTTGCCTGGTATGGAGGGCATTATCTATGAGGAGAGGTTGAATAAACTTGGTTTGTTCTCACTGGAACAAAGGAGGTTGAGGGGCGACCTGATAAGAGGTCTACAAAATTATGAGGGGCATGGATAGAGTGGATAGTCAGAGGCTTTTTCCCAGGATAGAGTGGTCATTACGAGGGGGCATAGGTTTAAGGTGCGAGGGGCAAGGTTTAGAGGAGATGTACGAGGCAAGTTTTTTACACAGAGGGTAGTGGGTGCCTGGAACTCGCTGCCGGAGGAGGTGGTGGAAGCTGGGACGATAGTGAAGTTTAAGGGGCATCTTGACAAATACATGAATAGGATGGAAATAGAGGGATATGGACCCCGGAAGCGTAGAAGATTTTAGTTTAGATGGGCAGCATGGTCGGCGCAGGCTTGGAGGGCCGAACGGCCTGTTCCTGTGCTGTACTTTTCTTTGTTCTTTGTTCTTTGTTCTTTGTAATTTAAACAGTGATAGAGTGGGAAATGGGAAGATGGTGGCCTCGCTCAAGGAGTTGTTGGATGACACACTTGCCCCAATAAAGGAGGCCTTGGGAAATATGGCGGTGCGGGAGCAGGGAGAGGTGTTGAAGGGGGTGGAGGCAGCACTGACGCAGCATAGCGACCAGCTCCCCTGGATGGGTGAGGAGTTGCGGAAGGTGCAGGAGAGTAACAAAGGACTGAGGGCCAAGGTGGGGGACCTGGAGAACAGGTGACAAAGTGAAGGCCCCAGAGAACAGGTGACAAAGTGAAGGCCCCAGAGAACAGGTGACAATGTGAAGGCCCCAGAGAACAGGTGACAAAGTGAAGCTCCTGGAAAACAGGTGACAAAGTGAAGGCCCCAGAGAACAGGTCACAAAGTGAAGGCCCCAGAGAACAGGTCACAATGTGAAGCTCCTGGAGAACAGGTGACAAAGTGAAGGCCCCAGAGAACAGGTCACAATGTGAAGGGCCCAGAGAACAGGTGACAACGTGAAGGGCCCAGAGAACAGGTGACAACGTGAAGGGCCCAGAGAACAGGTGACAACGTGAAGGCCCCAGAGAACAGGTGACAAAGTGAAGCTCCTGGAGAACAGGTGACAAAGTGAAGCTCCTGGAAAACAGGTGACAAAGTGAAGGCCCCAGAGAACAGGTCACAATGTGAAGCTCCTGGAGAACAGGTCACAATGTGAAGCTCCTGGAGAACAGGTCACAATGTGAAGGCCCCAGAGAACAGGTGACAAAGTGAAGGCCCCAGAGAACAGGTGACAAAGTGAAGCTCCTGGAGAACAGGTGACAAAGTGAAGGCCCCAGAGAACAGGTGACAAAGTGAAGGCCCCAGAGAACAGGTGACAAAGTGAAGCTCCTGGAGAACAGGTCACAATGTGAAGGCCCCAGAGAACAGGTCACAAAGTGAAGCTCCTGGAGAACAGGTGACAATGTGAAGCTCCTGGAGAACAGGTGACAAAGTGAAGCTCCAGGAGAACAGGTCACAATGTGAAGGCCCCAGAGAACAGGTCACAATGTGAAGGGTCCAGAGAACAGGTCACAAAGTGAAGCTCCTGGAGAACAGGTGACAAAGTGAAGCTCCTGGAGAACAGGTGACAAAGTGAAGCTCCTGGAGAACAGGTGACAATGTGAAGCTCCTGGAGAACAGGTGACAAAGTGAAGCTCCAGGAGAACAGGTGACAACGTGAAGCTCCTGGAGAACAGGTGACAAAGTGAAGGGCCCAGAGAACAGGTGACAAATTGAAGCTCCTGGAGAACAGGTGACAAAGTGAAGCTCCTGGAGAACAGGTGACAAAGTGAAGCTCCTGGAGAACAGGTGACAAAGTGAAGCTCCTGGAGAACAGGTGACAACGTGAAGGGCCCAGAGAACAGGTCACAGAGTGAAGCTCCTGGAGAACAGGTGACAAAGTGAAGCTCCTGGAGAACAGGTGACAACGTGAAGGATCCAGAGAACAGGTGACAAAGTGAAGGGCCCAGAGAACAGGTGACAAAGTGAAGGATCCAGAGAACAGGTGACAAAGTGAAGGGCCCAGAGAACAGGTGACAAAGTGAAGGCCCCAGAGAACAGGTGACAAAGTGAAGCTCCTGGAGAACAGGTGACAAAGTGAAGGGCCCAGAGAACAGGTGACAAAGTGAAGGGTCCAGAGAACAGGTGACAAAGTGAAGCTCCTGGAGAACAGGTGACAAAGTGAAGCTCCTGGAGAACAGGTGACAAAGTGAAGCTCCTGGAGAACAGGTGACAAAGGCAGAATCTCAGGATCGTGAGTTTGCCCGAGGGCCTGGAGGGCTGGAAGCGGATAGAATATTTTGTGGAGATGTTTGCCAAGTTATTAGGGGAGGAGGAGGTGGACCCCTCCCTCTAAGAGCGGGACAGGGCTCACTGGTTGCCCTGGCTGAAGCTGAAGGTGAATGAGCCACCAAGGGCTGTGATCTTCTGCTTTCAGGTGGGAAGGCAGTGGCATTGGTAGATACCAGGATCTCACGGCGGAGCTGGCATGAATACAGGCAGCCTTTGATCGAGCGAAGGTGGCATTGTATAAAAGTAATCTGCAGTTTGGGGTGGTCTACCTGGCGAAGCTGAGGGTCAAACACAACTCCAGAGACTATTACGTTGTGATGGCAGAGGAGGTGGAGGCGTTCATGAAGGCCGGATGACTGGGACTGAAATGAATTTGGACTTGGCTCCATTTATTTATTTTTTCACTCTTTCAGGTTGTGTTTGGGAGGGGATGGTTTTGGGGTAATTTGTTGGGATATGTTTCATCTTTCTTTGGAGGACTGTTGTGTGGGGGCATTTGGAAGTTCTGGGTGTGTTGGTTCTCTTTTTGGCATTGGGTATTTTGGGGGAAGGAGTTTCTGGCAGGGACCACCTCGCTAGCAAGCGTTAAGTTGGCTCAAGGAGCGAGGTGGGGGTTGGAACCTGTTTGGACAGGTTTCGATGGGCCTGGGTGGTGTGAATGGTGGGGGGATGGGGCAATACTGGGAGAAGTGGTTTTGAGAGGAAGCGGCTGGGGATTTCTGGGAAGGGAGGGTTAGGGTTGGCTGATGTTGACTAAGGACAGGGCTGGGTCCCACCAGCCAGGCGGGGCCAGGAGTGGCAGATGTGACTGACAGGAGGGGTGGGGGGGGGGGGGGGGGGGGGGGGGGCGGTGAGAGACCCCTGGTCCGGATGGTAACGTGGAACATCCAAGGGTTGGGGGGGGGGGGGCCAGTGAAGAGAACGAGAGTTATCTGGCATTTGAAGAGCTTGCAAGCCGACATGGTGCAAAGACCCAGCTGAGGGTGAAGGACTAAGTGAGGCTTCGGAAGGGCTGGGTGAGTCAGGTGTTCCACTCTGGCTTTGATAGTGGGACCGAGTCTGGGGAGAGGTGGAGGTGAGGGAGCGATTCTGTTGGGTAAGAGAGTGATGTTTCAAATAGACAAGATGGTGGGTGACCAGGAGGGCAGGTACAGAATAGAGCAGGTGGTTTGGAAGGGAGCTTGGTGGTGTTTTTTAGTGTGTACGCCCCCAAAATTGGGATGACATGGGGTTTATGAAGAAGATGTTGGCTGCTATATAAAGTTTGGGTACATGTGGTAAACTACGGTATTGCATTGTGTTGTGTTGTTCATGCAAGGGCTTGTCCAGGTTGGCTCCGCCTGTGGCTCTTCCGCTCGGGCTTATGTATAAAGGTGGCAAGTCTCCGCCTCCGACACAGTTCGGGTCCAGAGGCAGGAGGCTTGCTGTTTAGTGTATTAAAGCCTCAGTTACATTCATCACTCGTTGTGTGCTTATTGAAGGTGTATCAGTACACACCAGCTGGAGGGGGGACTTAAATACAGTGCTGAATCCAAAGATGGATAGGTCTGAGCCCCGTTTGCTGACCCCCTCAGGGAGGGGGAGGGGAGGGGAAGGGTGACGGTGATTATGATGGGTGGGACGGACACGTGGAGTTTCAGTCCGCACTCTCGCTCTTTCTTGCGCTGGCAGGATAACCGAGCACAAGACAGAGTGAGACTGAGAGCGGAGCCAGGGAGATAAAAGTGGGCGAGAAAGAGCCAGACTGAGAGTGGAGTGTGAGTTTTTAAATAAATAAACTTTATTAGTGTCACAAGTAGGCTTACATTAACACTGCAATGAAGTTACTGTGAAAATCCCCTAGTCGCCACATTCTGCGCCTGTTCGGGTACACGGAGGGAGAATTCAGAATGTCCAATTCACCTAACAGCACGTCTTTCGGGACTTGTGGGAGGAAACCGGAGCACCCAGAGGAAACCCACGCAGACATGGGAGAACGTGCAGACTCCGCACAGACAGTGACCCAAACCGAGAATCGAACCTTGGACCCTGGTGCTGTGAAGCAACAATGCTAACCACATTGCTACCGTGCCACCTGTTTGGAGTTTGGATTTAAAAGTTACAAGGGGCAAATGGAAGCAGTTGATTGGGTGAGCACGGCCAGATAAGTATTTTCTACTTTTATCACTTACAGTTTGTAAAGTTTATATTTTGTGGTCTATAGTTTGCAAGGGCTTTATTCTGTTGGAACGAAGACCAAGGAAGAAAGGCCGTCAAGTAATTGATATTATTTAATTTGAAATATCTTCCAAACGTTTAATTTAGAGGGGCAAGTTATGGCAAGAGAGCTCAAAGGTTTGGTGTGCTCATCATGCTCGATGTGGGAAACCAGAAACATTTCCAGTGCCTGGAGCCAACATGTGTGCAGGGAGTATTCAAATTCTTTAAAATGAGGTCCACTCTATTTGTGGGGGTGAATCTCGTGATGTCGCCGGCAAGGAGCGAGGAAAATCGGGAAATGCAATCTCTCTATCGAGAATCATGTTTCCCAATTCTCGTGAGATTTTCTCCCTTCGCTGACAATCCTGCAGGTGGGCTCAAGATTCTTTTAAGTGAAGAAGACCCGCTACTCGATGGGGGGAGCAGGAAGGTGGTGTAGGGGTAATGCCACTGGGCTAATTCCAGAGGCCCAGGCTAATGCCCCTGGTACGTGGGTTCAAATCCTAGCATAGAACATACATACAGTGCAGAAGAAGGCCATTCGGCCCATCGAATCTGCACCAACTCACTTAAGCCCTCACTTCCACCCTATCCCCGTAACCCAATAACCCCTCCTAACCTTTTTGGTTACGAAGGGCAATTTAGAATGACCAATCCACCTAACCTGCACGTCTTTGGACTGTGGGAGGAAACCGGAGCACCCGGAGGAAACCCATGCAGACACAGGGAGAACGTGCAGACTCCGCACAGACAGTGACCCAGTGGGGAATCGAACCTGGGACCCTGGCGCTGTGGAGCTGCTATCCACTTGTGCTACCGTGCTGCCCCTTAACATGACAGCTAATGAGATTTAAATTCAAATAATAATTTTGGAATATAAAATCACTGGTGACCACAAACCTGTCAGCTGTTGTTGTGAAAACCCATCTGGTTCACTGATATCCCTCGGGGAAGGAAATCTGCCGTCCTTACCTGGTCTGGCCTACATGTCACTCCAGCATTTAATGCCCTCTGGAACGACCCAGCAAGCCACTCAGTTCAAAGGGATGGGCAACAAATGCTGGCCCCAGCCAGCGACACCAGCTAGGCCCCATTAAAGAATTTTAAAAAGCAGAGCTCTGATGAAAGGCCATGACCTGGGCCGTTAACTCTGCTTCTCCCTCCACAGCTACCACGAGACCCGCTGGGAATTTCTGACTTTATTTCAGAGTCCCATCCTCCGCAGCTTGTTTTTTTTTTTTTTTGCTTCGCTGGCAGGGAGGGATTTGAAAGCTTGGCCGAGGGTTTCAGCAGCGGAGTCGCTGAGGCAGGAGAAGGGTAGATGACACAGCGGAGGTAAAAAACTGGTGGTCTTCGTGATGGGGAAGTTACGGGCTCAGAATCTCAGCTCAGATTCAGACAGAACACTGAGGGTGCGAGCCAACTGGTTCGGCCCCCGGCACAATTTCTCGCTACCCCTCCTCCCCGCCTCAGACATTTTCTTCTCAAACTCTGCTTGACTTGTTAATGGAACAATTCTTCTCAGGTTTAATTCAAGAACAACACTGAAACCGTGTACAGCCATTTATCAAGGAGTGAGAGAAACTCGAATGAAAAGGACAAGCCCTGAGGGGGAGAATACTGGCTGGGTCTCCCTGGGCCAATTAAACCAACTAAACCTGCTCCACCGCCCCCCCCCCCCCCCCCCCCTCCAGAAATGGATTTCTCTAAACTGCCCTTCAAAGCACGCTGTATGTGAATCCTGAATCACCGTGCAGGATTGCCAAGAACAACCTCAATGGGATCAAAATATGCCAAGAACATGAAGCCTTTCTGAAAGGCCTCACTCTCTAGCGCCTCATGTCAAGCTGCAAACGTTCCCAGCTTTTCTCTTCCGACAATACAAGTGCAAATTTAAGATCAGCAGGGGTCCCTTGTCGACATAAAACTATTATAGGATGAAATGGCAAAGGGGTATCCTGTGACTGTTGTTACATATGGCAGCCAAGTCTGGTTTCCATATCCTTCGACCTTGGCGACAGGCCAAGGGTAACATTGCTCCATGAGAAGCTGTTCAGAGATTGTGTTTTAATATACAGCGATCTATCTTCTTTTCCTTCACCTCGTCATCAGTGAACCTTTGACCATTTACCTTTGACCTTTAGTTCATGACCACCTGAGAGAGCAGTTGAGGCCTTGGATTAAATGTTTTACCTGAGAGTCAGCTCATCTGGCAGGGCAGAGCCCAATTGATGTCGTCGTAGAATCGGAATTTTTTTTTTTACAGCGCAGAAGAAGGCTATTCGGCCTATCAAGTCAGTGCTGATCAATGAAGAGCTGCCCAGCTTGTTCTCACCTTCCTGCACTCTTCAAGCCAAAACCCAAGAACGTTTGAAGGGTGGTGAGAGTTTCTGCCTCGACCACCCCTTCAGCTTGTGAATTCCAGGTCCCTTCCACCGCCTGGGTCAACAAAACGTTTCCTCATCTCCCCTCTAACCCTTCTACCAATTAGATGAAATCCATGGCCCCGGGTTGTTGACCCCTCTGCTAAGATTCATAGGTCATTCGTATCCAGGTCTAGGGTGGCACGGTGGCACAGTGGTTGGCACTGCTGCCTCACAGCTCCAGGGGTCCTGGTTAAATTCCAGCCTCAGTTGACTGTGTGGAGTTTGCACTTTATCCCCGCGTCTGCGTGGGTCTCCTCCCACAAACCAAGGTGTGCAGGATCGGTGGATGGGCCATGCTAAATTGTCCCTTACTGTCCAGAGATGTGCAGGCTAGGTTACAGGGATAGAGCAGGGACAGAGCAGGGTGGATCTGGGTGGGGTGCTCTTTCGGAGGGCGGGTGGGCCGAATGGCCACCTTCTGCACCACAGGAATTTTATGATACTTTTATGCATCTCAGCTAACAAGCTTCTCAGCCTCCTCTGTTCCAAGGTAACAATCCCAGCCTACCCAATCTTTCCTCTTTTGTAAGATTCCCCATTCCTTGTCACAGCTGAGTAAATCTCTTCTGCACCCTCTGCAGCGTAATTTCATCTTTCCTGTGATATGATGACGACCAGAACTGTACCCAGCCCCTCTGTATCCCCTCCCTGCTTTGTTCTGTGCCTCAAGAAAATAAATGATCGGGGATGGGGGCGAGGCGGGGAGTGGGCTGGGGGGGGGGGTGGGGGGTGGGGGGGGGGGGGGGGGGGGGGGGGGGCGCGGGTGGGGGGTGGGTGGGCACAAGTTAACAACTCACTTGTGGAGGGGAGTCCACAAATTCCCCCATCTTCGGTGATGGGAGAGCCAGGAATATCAGTGCAGAAGACAAGGCTGAAGCAATGGTAGCCATCTTGAAACAGAAGTCAGGAGTGGCAAATGGATGATCCATCACGGTCTCTTTCTAGCTCCCCAGCATCACAGGTGCCAACCTTCAGCCAATTCGATTCACTTCACCTGATATCAAGAAAAGGCTGCAGGCACTGGATACAGCTCAAAACATCTTGGCTGTAACTCTGAAGATCTGCCCTCCAGAACCTGTTCTTGACATTCCCATCACTGAATTCCCCCCACTAACAACATCCTGGGGATTACCATTGATTAGAAGCTGAACTGGACTCGCCATATTAATACTGTGGCTACCAAGGTAGGCCAAAGGCTCGGAATCCTACAGTGAGTTCGTCACCTCCTGACCCCCAAAGCCGGTCCACCATCAACAAGGCACAAGTCAGGGGCGGGATTCTCCCCTACCCGGCGTGACGGGGGGTCCCGGCGTAGGGGAGTGGCGCCAACCACTCGGGGTCGGGCCTCCCCAAAGGTGGGGAATTCTCTTTCCTGTGATATGATGGGGAATTCTCCCCACCTTTGGGGGCCAGCCCCGCGCCGGAGCGGTTGGCACCAGAAGACTGGCGCAAAAAACTGGCGCCCCCGGCAGCGGAGCTGGCCGAAAGGCTTTCGCCGGTCGGCGCATGCGCCGGCGGTGACGTCAGTGGCCAGCTGCCGCTGACGTCACCACCGGCGCATGCGCAATGTGGGGTTCTCTTCCGCTTCCGCCATGGCGGAGGCCGTGGCGATCGCGGAAGAGAAAGAGTGCACCCAGGGCACTGGCCCGGAGTCTGAGCGGGGGGTCCCGATCGCAGGCCAGGCCACCGTGGGGGCACCCCCGGGGTCCGACCCCCCCCCCCCCCCCCCCCCCCCAGGACCCCGGGGCCCCGGTCGCGCCGCTGATCCCGCTGTTCCAGAGGTGGTTCAAACCTCGGCGGCGGGAGAGGCCTCCCAGCGGCGGGACTTCGGCCCATCGCGGGCCGGAGAATCACCGCAGAGGCTTCGCCGATCGGAGTGGCGAGATTCCCGCCACTGCCACTTCCCTGCTGGGGATCGGAGAATTTCGCCCCAGGAGTGTGATGGAATACTCTCCTCTTTCCTGGATGAGTGCAGCTCCAATAACACTCAAGAAGCTCGACACCATCCAGCTGCCGCTTGATTAGCACCCCTTCCACAAACATTTGCTCCCTCCACCCCAGACAACAGTGGCAGCCGTGTGTACCATCTACGAGGAAGGCATTGCAGAAGGAGATTTGGTCCATTGTGTCTGCACCAGCTCTCTGAATGACTAACTCACCTGGCACCATTCCCCCAGCTTCTCCCTGTAACTCTGCACATTATCACTTTTCAGATAACAGTCTAATTCCTTTCTGTGAATTCAGGTGAATCTGCCTCCAGTACACTCTCTGGCAGAGCATCCAAAGCACTAAACACGCAACACGGAAAAAGGTTCCTCCTCATATCTCTTTTGTTTCTATTGCTAATTACTTTATATTTGCGCCCTCTCATTTTTGACCCTTTCGGAATAGTTTCCCTTTGTCTCCTTTGTCCAGACCCCTCATGACTTTCATGGAATCAAAGAATCCATGCAGTACAGGAAGAGGCCATTCGGCCCATCGAGTCTGCACCAACCCTGTGAAAGACCACCACTACCTAGGCCCTATCGCCACCCTACAACCTCACCCTAAGGGACAATTTAGCATGTCCAATCCACCTGACCTGCGCATCTTTGCACTGTGGGAGGAAACCGGAGCACCCGGAGGAAACCCACGGAGACACGGGGGGAAATTGGCAACTCCACACATACAGTGACCCGAGGAATCGAACCTGGGTCCCTGAGACGGCAGTGCTCACCACTGCGCCGCCGTTGGGAAGAGAATATCTCTGGATTTGCGCAGGCAACGCAGAGACACCATTCCACAACAGGACATGACATAGCAGCAGAGAAGTGAAAAGTAATTGGATTGAACAACTGTGGACTGTGGGTGGCGAATTTAATGGAATGTGTGGTCGAGGTGTGTAACCGGGGAATACGAGGGAGTTGGAGAACTAGTTGGAGGTAGACCTGATTAAGGATTGCAGAGATAGCATGGGGAATGATTTCCTGGATACTGGGGTTGTCCAGATGGGAGTCAATAGAATTTTTCAACCCTGGAATCCGGAACAATAGGATAGGGTCTCCATAATGCCTCAAACCATGCTTGGATTTCTGATGGAAATTGGACAAGAGTTGACATGGGTTTTGAAGAGATCTAATACTGACCCTGTTTCCATCTGTTGTTGATAATGGCTCTTTGAGAAGCTAGCCAAGGTCATCAGTTGAATGTATGCTGTTGGTTACCCTCCCACGATGCTCTCTTAGTGGAAAATGGGTGACCTCCATGCACAGGGGCCAACACAAATATCATTGGAGAAGTAGATTTATGTTGTGGTGTGGTCTATATTTACTCAGGAAGGCTTCGGAGATGGTGAGGGGGCGGGACTGCTTGGCAACGGTGACCTTGGTCTGAATGGAATGCCTGATTCAAAGAAATGTGTGAAAACTCAGGGAAGGCTCCCAACTCAAACCCCTCCCTGGTTCATTGGCAGGGCTGCGAGTTGTTTGCAACGAACATAATCAGTAAATGCGCCGAGGCTCCGGGAGCCCCACACGTGGATTCTGCTTCGTTCCACTGAGTGACAGCACGCAGTTCCGTCAGATAGGAGCGAGCGAGTGAGGAAATGCCCACTTGGTGTTGGGAAGAGATGGTCGGGGGAACAGTTCGGTAGGAACAGGGACCAGCCATTCATCGTCTCTAACCGCCTTAGAGCAGGCGTGGCTTTGTGACAAGGGACAGATTGATTAAGGTCAGTGGTGGCATTTCAACCACATTGTATAGTGGTAGAACCATATGATACCCAACAAAGCAGGGGCTGGGTTCTCCGATCACCGACGCCGAAATCACGTTCGGTGATCGGCCGGACAATCAAAGTTGCCGACCGAATCGGGGGCGGGGCTGCTTTTGCGATGCGCCACCCCCTCCAAAGCGCCGTACTCTCGACGTGTCAACAGCCTCAAGACATTGCCTGAGGCCCGCCCCGATGCTCCGCCCCCGACCGGCCGAATTCCCGACGGCGTGGGTCTCTTATCGTCTCATCCGTCAGGAACTCGGCGTGGTGGCTGCGGACTCAGCCCAGCGCTGCCACAGTCAGGGGAGGACCGATCCGCAGGGAAGGGGGCCATTATCAGGGGTTGGGGCCACTGTGGAGGGGTAGTCCAGGGTGTGTGAGCTGGCCAAAACGAGGCACTATTTCACGGACCGGGCCCACGAGTGGCCTCTACCATGTAGCATGGCTCTGTGGCGCTCTATGCTGCCGGCATGCTAGCCCCCAGCTAAACGGAGGATCGGTGGACGTTTTACGCCATTTATGCCATTTTATCTCCACCGTTCCCATGTCGGCGTGAGGAATACAGCCCCCATTGGGTGTATTGGACATTCCGAATTCTCCCTCTGTGTACCCAAACAGGCGCCGGAATGTGGCGACTAGGGGCTTTTCACAGTAACTTCATTGCAGTGTTCATGTAAGCCTATTTTTTTCTTTTTTCTTTTTTTTTGTTGTCACGAGTAGGCTTCAATGAAGTTACTGAGAAAAGCCCCTAGTCACCGCATTCCAGTGCCTGTTCAGGGAGGCCGGTACAGGAATTGAACCCGCGCTGCTGGCCTTATTCTGCATTACAAGCTCGCTGTCTAGCCCACTGAGCTAAACCAGCCCTGTGTCAATAAAGATTCTGACAATAAAGATTGTAATATTATTATTAGAAATCTGTCTGACCCAGCCTTGAATATATTCAATGACCCAGCCTCCACTGCTCTTTGGGGAAGGGAATCCCAAGCACTAATGACCCTTTGAGAGAAGAAATTCCTCCTTACCGCCTTATTTTAAATCTGTGCACTCCATTTCTTGTATCCCTCCCCCCACATGGGGACACATCCCCTCAGTATCAACCTTGTGAAGCTCCCCCTCAGAAATGCATATGTTTCAGTAAGATCATCTCTCAGGCTTCTAAACTCCAATGAGTTTCGGCCCAACCTGCTCAAACATGATGAGGGGGATAGATAGAGTGGACGTTCAGAGACTATTTCCTCGGGTGGATGTAACTGTTACAAGGGGGCATAACTATAAGGTTCAGGGTGGGAGATATAGGAGGGATGTCCGAGGTAGATTCTTTGCTCCGAGAGTGGTTAGGGTGTGGAATGGACTGCCTGCTGTGATAGTGGAGTCGGACTCTTTAGGAACTTTCAAGTGGTTATTGGATAGGCACATGGAGCACACCAGAATGACAGGGAGTGGGATAGCTTGATCTTGGTTTCGGACAATGCTCGGCACAACATCGAGGGCCGAAGGGCCTGTTCTGTGCTGTACTGTTCTATGTTCTATGGCAACCCCTTCATCCTAGGAATCAACCCAGTAAGTGCTGCTCTCTGTCCCCCTTCCCATTCTCCACATGTACCGTGATGCCACATTCCCATCTTTGGGCACATCTCTGCAGCTTCCTCCAATTTCCCTCCAGATTTCCCTCTAACTCTGGACCCTGTCCAATCCTTCAATTCCTCCACTCCACCATTAGCGGCAGTGACTGGGCCCGAAGCTCCAGAATTTCCTGCCTCGCCCTCTCAGCCTCTCTGACTCATTCTCCTCCTCTGCGACATTCCTTTTCACCGTGTTTCGTCCTTCATCCTGAAATCCCCCACTTTGGTTCATGGTCCGATTTTTCCGATGGTGCAGGATGTAGTTCCACATTGATGGTGCTATCTCAATGCAAGTTGTTGTCATGACAGCGGGTGTAGGTCAGAAGATCAGGGCTACGCTGTTGCAGCCCAATCTTATGGCCCCCTACATTCTCTGAGAGTCCACTTTCCCTCTTTGGAACCTAGATACTGGAGTGCAACGTTTATAGGTCATGGACTAGGAAACCAGGGGTCAGGCAGTCAAACCCAGCCAGATTAACTTGTGGGGATAAATTTAATAAATCTGGAATGTTGTAGCCTGGCAACAGGCAACAAAAGCTGCTGGATTGCTTTAAAAATCTAACTGGAATACAAGATGGTCCCCAATAAAGATGACTGTTCTTGGCATCAAGGCAGCATTTAACCGAGTGTGGCATCAAGGAGCCCGAGCTAAACTGACACCAAAGAGTTCCTCGGGTTGTGTTCAAAGCCCAATTATCTTCTGCTGCTTCATCAATGACCTTCCCTCCACAGAATTGGCACAGTGCAGAAGGAGAGCATTTGGCCCTCTGCACTGCTTCTCCCACTGTGAAACTCATCTGGTTCCATTCTCCCCAGCCAAAACTAAAGAACAAAGGAAAATGTTTTCCCTTACAAGGGCCTCTAGTTGCCAAGCAATTGTATTCACTCTTCACACCGTAGCTCTCTCTCTCTCACAGTTGGAACTTAAACAACCTCCATACACACAAACACCTTTGTCCAACATGGATCAAACTATAGGTACCTTCTAGGCACAGAAACATTAAACTAAGCCTAATTAAAGCTGTACATTACTTCTACTGTTTACCGATACAAATATAAATCTCTTAAAACTGCCTAACAAATGCTTCAATGGGACCTGCCTCTGCCATTCTCTCAGGCTGGACATTCCTAACCCGAAGCGCTCACTGTGTGAAAAGGCTTTTCAAAGATGTTGTGTGAAAGGTCTTCAAAGTAATTCCCTTCCATCTGAAGGTCAGGAGTGGGGATGTTCACTGATGACTACACAATATTCAGCACCATTCACAACTCCTCAGATACTGAAGCAGTCCATGTCCAAGTACAACATAAAAACATAGAAAATAAAATGAGGGGCTGGTTTAGCACAGTGGGCTAAGCAGCTGGCTTGCAATGCAGAACAAGGCCAGCAGCGCGGTTTCAATTCCCGTACCGGCCTCCCTGAACAGGTGCTGGAATGTGGCGACTAGGGGCTCTTCACAGTAACAACTGAAGTCTACTTGTGACAATAAGCGATTATTATTGGGCAGCACGGTAGCATTGTGGATAGCACAATTGCTTCACAGGGTCCCAGGTTCGATTCCGGCTTGGGTCACTGTCTGTGCGGAGTCTGCATATCCTCCCCGTGTGTGCGTGGGTTTCCTCCGGGTGCTCCGGTTTCTTCCCACAGTCCAAACATGTGCAGGTTAGGTGGATTGGCCGTGATAAATTGCCCTTAGTGTCCAAAATTGCCCTTAGTGTTGGGTGGGGTTACTGGGTTATGGGGATAGGGTGGAGATGTTGACCTTGGGTAGAGTGCTCTTTCCAAGAGCCAGTGCAGACCTGATGGTACGAATGGCCTCCTTCTGCACTGTAAATTCCATGATAATCTATGATAAAAGCAGAAAGGCTATTTGAGCCTGCTTTGCCATTTATTATGATCATGGCTGATCATCAAGTTCAATACCCTGATCTCGCCTTCCTCACCCATATCCCTTGATCTCTTTAGCCCCAAGAGCTATATATAATTCTTTTTTGAAATTACAGAACGTTATGGCCTCAACTACCTGTGGTAGTGAATTCCACAGATTCACCACTCGGTGGGTGAAGACATTTCTCCTCACCTCAGTCCTAAAAGGTCAACCCCTTATCCTCAAACTATGACCTCCTAGTTCTGGGCTCCCAGACATTCAGACTTGGGCTCAGAAGTAACATTTGTGCCACACAAGTTCCAGGCAATAACCACCTCCAACAAGAGTGAATTTGAGGCACTCCTGGTTTAGCACAGGGCTAAATCGCTGGCTTTGAAAGCAGACTGAGGCAGGTCAGCAGCACGGTTCAATTCCTGTACCAGCCTCCCCGAACAGGTGCCGGAATGTGGTGACTAGGGGCTTTTCACAGTAACTTCATTTGAAGCCTACTTGTGACAATAAGCAATTTTCATTTTAATGAAGGGGTTGTCATAGAACATAGAACAGTACAGCACAGAACAGGCCCTTCGGCCCTCGATGTTGTGCCGAGCATTGTCCGAAACCAAGATCAAGCTATCCCTGTCATTCTGATTTTCATTTCATTTTCATTTCTAACCATCGCCCCTTGACATTCCATGGCATTAGCATTGCTGAATCCCTCACTATCAACTTCCTGGGGATTATCATTGACCAGAACTGAACTGGACTAGCCTTATCAATAGAGTATAATTTTTTGTTTAAATCATTCATTATTTTCTATTCTGCTTAAAAAGGTAATTTCACTGAAAGGCAATAAAATGTTAGTCATTCAGGTCCTGTAAATTATCAGTAACGGAAACCACAACCCCGTGAAACCATTTAATCTTTGTAAATAATCATGGTAAAGTTAACCACAGAGGTAAGAGCGATTGAGCGATTCAGTGTCAACACGTTAAGTGTAATGATGGTCTTGACAGCAACACCCACCTCCCATGAAAGAAGATCTAAAATGCAGACCTTAGGCTAAATGGTCTGACCCTGGCTTACCTCTCGCATCTTCCTCAGATTGCAGAGTGATATACACATTTTTTCCAATCTGACAAAATGAGACCTGGATCAAGAGAACTTTGGAAGGTGATGCTTTGGGCACCTGCAATGATTTCAGTCATTTCTTTGAAACCCTGGGATGGAAACAATCTGACCCTGGGGATTTGCCACCCAGTCTTTAGCACTGTTATTATCCTCAATACACTTACTTTGTCTACATTGATTTTGGTGACTCCCTACCCTTGATTCAATACTAGATTCCTTGAAATATCTGGCATGCTGACCTCTCATGTAAACACTGACATAATGGATCAACCACCATTTCCTTAATTTCATTGACATCTGATTCTCAGCGTCGTGTCCTGGGCCCAGCCACCTTTTCAAAAATATATATTTTCAGGGGTGTGAGCATCGCTGGCTGGGCCCACATTTATTGCCCATCCTTAATTGCCCTTGAAATGAGTGGCTGGCTGGGCAGGCCATTTCAGAGGCCAGTTAAGAGTCATTTACATTGCTGTGTGTCTGGACCTTCACAAGTGAACCAGATAGGTTTTTACAATAATTCACAATGTTATCATTAGATTTCTAATACTAAATGTTTATTGAATTCACCATCAGCCATGTGGGATTCGAACCCAGGTCCCCAGAGCATCGCCCTGGATCTCTGGATTACTAGTCCAGTGACAATACCACTCTGCCATCACCTCTCCCATCTTCAGTTGCTTCATCAGTGACCTTCCTTCCATCATAATCTCACAGGTGGGTCAGTTTGCTGATGAATAGGCGGCACAGTGGTTAGCACTGCAGCCTCACAGCACCAGGGACCCAGGTTTGATTCCAGCCTTGGGTAACTGTGCGGAGTTTGTACCTTCTTCCCGTGTCTGCGCGGGTTTCCTCCGGGTGCTCCGGTTTCCTCCCCCAGTCCAAAGATGTGCAGGTTAGGTGGATTGCCCATACTAAATTTCCCTTTAGTGTCCAGTGATGCGCAAGTTAGGATACGAGGATACGGCGGGGTGGACAGGGGAGTGGACACAGGTAGGGTGCCCTTTCGGAGGATCGGTACAGACTTGATGGGCCAACTGGCCTCATTCTGTTTGCACTGCAGGGATTCTATGTGCACCATTCATGACTCCTCAGATACTGAGGCAGCCCATGTCCAACTGCAACAAGATGTAGGCCATAACCAGGCTTGGGCTGACAAGAGATACATGGATAGGAAAGATTGAGAGGAATATGGGCCAAATGCAGGCAAATGGGATATGAGCCAAATGCAGGCAAATGGGGTTAGCATTGATGGGCTTTTTGGTTGGCATGGATCAGTTTGAGCCAAAGGGCCTGTCTCCGTGCCATAAATTCTATGATTCTATGAAGTGTACCAGCCTCCCCGGACAGGCGCCGGAATGTGGCGACTAGGGGCTTTTCACAGTAACTTCATTGAAGCCTACTCGTGACAATAAGCAATTTTCATTTCATTTCATTTCAAGTGGTGAGTTACACTTACAGCACACAAGTGCCAGGCAATGACTATCATCAACAAGAGAGGATCTAACCGTCGCCCCTTGACATTTAATAACCTCATTATCACTGGAACCCTATCAACATCCTGGGGGTTACCATGGATCAGAAACTGAACTGGGCTAGCCATAGAAATACTGTGGCTACCAGGGCAGACCAAAGGTTAGGAATCGCAAGGCAAATAACTCACCACCTGACTCCCCCAAAGCCTGTCCACCATCTACATGGCACAAGTCAGGAGTGTAATGGAATCCTCTCCACTTGCTTGGATGAGTGCAGCTCCAACAACACTCAAGAAGCTCAATACCATCCAGGACAAAGCAGCCCCGCTTGATTGGCACCCCATCCACAAACATTCACTCCCTCCACCACCGACAAATGAGGAGAAGCAATAAATGCCTCCCTGGTCAGCAATGCCCACATCCATGGAAGGCTTAAACAAAAATCGCCATCATCATCAGTTATCAAGCTACCTCATTGACCTTGGCCACCCTTCTTTCCTAATTCTAAAAATCTTCTGTTGGCTTTGATATCTCTCTCAACTTTCTTCTCGTGCTCTCCTTTATGGCTCTTTTACAGTTGTTTTGCTAACTTTTGCCGTTCTTTGCATCTTTTCCATTCACGTTTTTCCTTGCCTTTTCTTTTAGTATTGTGCTGATTCTCAGCTGCCCACGGCTGTGTTTTTATTTGGTCAGAGGTGAAGGTTCTTTGGATGACGCATCAAACCGAAGCTCGCTCACTTCCATCTTAGGTTTGTTTTTATTGTGTGCAGTAATTACCAAACCAGACAATAGCTTCTGAAGCGTCGAAATGGAGCTCTCGAACCCTCTGCTGAATATAACCAGGGAGCAGTTTTCAGTGATGTGAGTTATTGATTGGGGTGCACTATAGCTGCAGTCTGGGTTCCCTACAAGGCCCCATTTGTGCCAGTTTGCTGCACAAAGGCCTTAGTCAGTGCGGAAACGGTTGAAGAGTACCCGTACCCAATGTTGGCATGACTGGTTGAAGCCAGGCGGGTGGGCTGTGTGATCTGTGATGAGGACGCGGTTTTTAATGGTGGCATGCTGGTTCTAATCCTGCGGCTGCAGGGCCTCTGCTGTTATTCCTAGGCACGGTGGTCTTAGCCATTCAGCCCGGCGTAATGGGTGGCAAGCTGCCAGTGGATCATGAGATCCTTGTGTAGCGGCAGGCTTAGGTTAATGAAGACCTTCTCCGGGAGCTTTCCCGCTGCCACCTCCCTCCTTATGTGAGGTGGCGGAATATTGCTCAGAATTGGGAGCCAAGGGAGTTGAGCTGATCAGAGGGTAGCTGAGATATGATTGACAAGCCATCACCACATCAAAATCAGCTAAGTGCTTTCTGCTGAGAAGTAACAATGAAGTAATGGCTGCTGCTTCCTACTCGTCTGTCTGAGGCAGCAGGTGTAAGGGACAGATAAGTGAAAAAGCAGTGAATTTTCACTGTTTCTATCTGGACTGCTCTTTAGCTTCCAGACAGGGGTAACTGATGGGGTGTCTCTGATATGGGGGTCTCTAATATGGAGGTGTCTCTGATATGGGAATCTCTGATATGGGGGTGTCTCTGAAATGGGGGCCTCTGAGATGGAGGTGTCTCTGATATGGGTATCTCTGATATGGGGGTGTCTCTGATATGGGGGTCTCTGATATGGAGGTGCCTCTGATATGGGGGTCTCTGATATGGAGGTGTCTCTGATATGGGGTCTCTGATATGGGGGTCTCTAATATGGAGGTGTCTCTGATATGGGGGTCTCTGATATGGGGGTCTCTAATATGGAGGTGTCTCTGATATGGGTATCTCTGATATGGGGGTCTCTAATATGGGGGTGCCTCTGATATGGGTATCTCTGATATGGGTATCTCTGATATGGGGGTGTCTCTGATATGGGGGTCTCTGATATGGAGGTGCCTCTGATATGGGGGTCTCTGATATGGAGGTGTCTCTGATATGGAGTCTCTGATATGGGGGTCTCTAATATGGAGGTGTCTCTGATATGGGTATCTCTGATATGGGGGTCTCTAATATGGAGGTGTCTCTGATATGGGTATCTCTGATATGGGGGTGTCTCTGATATGGGGGTCTCTGATATGGGGGTGTCTCTGATATGGGGGTGTCTCTAATATGGAGGTGTCTCTGAAATGGGGGCGTCTCTGATATGGGGACGTCTCTGATATGGGGGCGTCTCTGATATGGGGGCGTCTCTGATATGGGGGTGTCTCTGATATGGGGACGTCTCTGATATGGGGTCGTCTCTGATATGGGGGCGTCTCTGATATGGGGGTGTCTCTGATATGGGGGTCTCTAATATGGAGGTGTCTCTGATATGGGGGCGTCTCTGATATGGGGGTGTCTCTGATATGGGGGCGTCTCTGATATGGGGGATGTCTCTGATATGGGGGCGTCTCTGATATGGGGTGTCTCTGATATGGGGGTGTCTCTGATATGGGGGCGTCTCTGATATGGGAGTGTCTCTGATATGGGGGTGTCTCTGATATGGGGGCGTCTCTGATATGGGGTCGTCTCTGATATTGGGGCATCCCTGATGTGGGGACGTCTCTGATATGGGTACGTCTCTGATATGGGGGCGTCTCTGATATGGGGGTCGTCTCTGATATGGGGACGTCTCTGATATGGGGCGTCTCTGATATGGGGGTGTCTCTGATATGGGGGATGTCTCTGATATGGGGGCGTCTCTGATATGGGGGCGTCTCTGATATGGGGGCATCTCTGATATGGGGGCGTCTCTGATATGGGGGTGTCTCTGATATGGGGGCGTCTCTGATATGGGGGCGTCTCTGATATGGGGGCATCTCTGATATGGGGGCATCTCTGATATGGGGGCGTCTCTGATATGGGGGCGTCTCTGATATGGGGACGTCTCTGATATGGGGCGTCTCTGATATGGGGGCGTCTCTGATATGGGGGCATCTCTGATATGGGGTCGTCTCTGATATGGGGGCGCCTCTGATATGGGGGCGTCTCTGATATGGGGGTGTCTCTGATATGGGGGTCTCTAATATGGAGGTGTCTCTGATATGGGGGCGTCTCTGATATGGGGGCGTCTCTGATATGGGGGTGTCTTTGATATGGGGGCGTCTCTGATATGGGGGCATCTCTGATATGGGGGCGTCTCTGATATGGGAGTGTCTCTGATATGGGGGCGTCTCTGATATGGGGGATGTCTCTGATATGGGGGCGTCTCTGATATGGGGGCGTCTCTGATATGGGGGCGTCTCTGATATGGGAGTGTCTCTGATATGGGGGTGTCTCTGATATGGGGGCGTCTCTGATATGGGGACGTCTCTGATATGGGTACGTCTCTGATATGGGGGCGTCTCTGATATGGGGGTCGTCTCTGATATGGGGACGTCTCTGATATGGGGCATCTCTGATATGGGGACGTCTCTGATATGGGGCGTCTCTGATATGGGGGTGTCTCTGATATGGGTATCTGATATGGGGCGTCTCTGATATGGGGGCGTCTCTGATATGGGGGCATCTCTGATATGGGGGCGTCTCTGATATGGGGGTGTCTCTGATATGGGGGCGTCTCTGATATGGGGGCGTCTCTGATATGGGGGCATCTCTGATATGGGGGCGTCTCTGATAAGGGGGTCTCTGATATGGAGGTGTCTCTGATATGGGTATCTCTGATATGGGGGCATCTCTGATATGGGGGCGTCTCTGATATGGGGTGTCTCTGATATGAGGGCGTCTCTGATATGGGGGCGTCTCTGATAAGGGGGTCTCTGATATGGGGGCGTCTCTGATAAGGGGGTCTCTGATATGTGAGATCTCTGGTGGGGGGCCTGATGGGGGAGCGCTGAGGGGTGGTCTGAGCAAGATTTGCATTTTGGGGGGAAGGGGGGCCATCCAATGGACTTTGGGGGAACCACATTACATACTAACCCCCGCCGACCCACTGCGAGGTCCATCACCTCAGGGGCCAGCTTGAAAAGGCTTGCACCGATCCACACCCGCCTGAATCCCAGCCCAAGAGGACGGGAGAATCCCGGAGGCGTGGAGAATCCAGTGTCCAGTCTGTTAATCAGATGAGAATCCACCCCAGGATTTCCGGTCAATGACCTTTCCGAAGATGATAAGAAATGGGAGCAGCAGTTGGCCACTCAGCCCATCGAGCCTGCTTCGCCATTCAAATAGGTCATGGCTGATTCAACTCTGACCTTGACTCTACTCTCTTGCCTGTCCCTCATCACTCTTGGCTGCCTTGCCAATCAAAACTCTGTCCAACTCAGTCTTGGTTCTATTCGATGATCCAGCCTCCACACCCGTTCAAGGGGGCTTCATTAGATTTGAAGAGTTTTGGTGCTGCCCGAGCTCACAGAAGATGCAAAGGAAATGCTGGCTCTTTTTTTTTCATCCACCAGACCAGCAGTTGTGACTTTTGTTCACCAATTTACGCGGGAGACAGCACTTTGGGCAGTGCAGGCTTCTCTCAGTACAAAACTGGCAGTGCCACTCCAGACATGTACTCAGGCAGAGAGCTTGAACCATTGGCCTTCCGACCAGGAGACGAGAGTGCAGTCAAATGAGGAATGAGGATTAGTAGTGACTGACAAGGAGGAGACAGGGAGACAGAACCTCAGGAAGGGCCTTCCATCTGAACCTCCCTGCAATTAAAATAAGGAATTTTCCTTTTTTTTTTGGAAAAAAAAAACGAATGCCAGTAAATGTTCACCAATTAGAGAGTGAGGGAATCCTCCAGGGACACCCCTTACTGTGAAGGAGTTCCAGTTATTGTTCGCATGCAAAGAAACCCATGCTTCAGCTCCTCGGAATCGTCCACGGCTGATCTGGAAAAAGGAAAACATTCCCTGCAGCTTTCCAACCTCTGATTGCTCGGCTGGGCAAGACTTTGCATCCAAGTTCAGCTCAGGGTCATTGGCATGCCCAACACATAAAACCCTTTCTTGACTTTGTGTGTGTGTGTGTGTGTGTGTGTGTGTGTGTGCGCACACAGACTGCCTTAGTGCTTGGAAAAATGCAACCATAATAACTCAATGTTGAGTACATGTGCTGGGAAATGATTGGAACAGCATGTTCGTGTCCCTGCAGGCACCTCCTCACCAGTGTCAGGTTTTCCTTGCCAGTTTCAGCTGCTGTAATACCCAAAGAGCCTTCGCAATGCCAATCTGTCCGCAACTGCGATTCCCGGCTCCCCCTTCCCATCGGATTTTAACGACCGCAAGGGACGTCACGGTGGCGCAGTGGTTAGCACTGCCGCCTCACAGCTCCAAGGTCCCGGGTTTAATTCCGGCCACGGGTGACTGTCTGTGTGGAGTTTGCGCTTTCTCCCCGTGTCTGCGTGGGTTTCCTCCCGGTGCTCCGGTCTCCTCCCACAGTCCAAAGTTATGCAGGTTTGGTGGATTGGCCATGATAAATTGCCCTTACTGTCTGAAAGGTTAGGTGGGTTACGGGGATAAGGTCGAGGCGTGGTCTTAAGTAGGGAACTCTTTCCAAGGGCCAGACTTCCATTTTCACATTCAATGTGTCAGACAACATGTGGTTTATTGGGTATCCCAATGTGACAAACTGGATTTCCAATAAGGAAGTAAACTTGAAGTATTAGACACTCTCCTTGTGCCTGTGATCCCCATACTAATATTAACTGTGTGTGTGTGTGCATGTGTGCAGGGCCAATTTGGGAGAGTGGGGGTGGTGGTAAGTGGGCCATTTGGCCAGGGCCTCAAGCTGAAAGAGGGCCTCAAATTTCCACAGTTGATAATTTTTTGGCACTTGATATGTTTCGCAACTTGTTTTTAATGCACACAAAGAAAATAATATTGGAAAAGAAAATAAGTTTTGCTGCCCCATATTGTGGATCAGCTACCGTCTGCGCAGCCTATCCCACTGGTGGGGGCAGGAGGGTGTAAGTATGGTGCATACGTTAAGGTAGTAGAGCATTGTTGAAGTTGTCACGCTATTCACTCACAGTAACTCTTTATATTGGATAGTTTATCAATATAAAATATCGGAATCAAAATGTTCTTCTCTGGATTACAAGCCAAAGGAATCACTTGTAGAAAGACTCGAACAAGGACTCTCTGGGGGGGGGGGTTTCCTGAATTGCCACAATTGAATTGCGTGTTTTGGTCAGTTTCCCTGCATCAGTGAACGTACTTTCAACGTGTTGAAGCAGATAAAGAACTATCACCCTTCAACTCTCGGGCAACAACTTTTGAATGGTCTCGACATGCTTAATATCCATTGGGACAATGCACGAAAGCTAGCTTCTTCTGAATAATTCAAAGAAAAATTCAAATTCCGTCTCGCTTTTTTTTGGTGCCCTGCTTTGTTTTCATTCAGCTTCATTTTTTTTATTGCGACGAGAGGTCTCAAAAGCTGGAAGTGTTTCGGGCCCCTCTGGACTCTTCGAAAGGGATCAGGGGTTATGGGGGCGAAGGCAGGAGAATTGGGGATGAGAAACAGGTCAGCCATGATTGAATGGCGGAGCAGACTCGATGGGCCGAGTGGCCTAATTCTGCTCCTATGTCTTATGGTCACCCCATGGGGGAGGGGGGATCGATTATGGTTTCGCCGTGTGCCTCGTGGACGTTATTACACCATCTCCCCCAACTCCAAAATCCAATATGGGCTGGTTTAGCACACTGGGCTAAATCGCTGGCTTTGAAAGCAGAACAGCAGCACGGTTCAATTCCCGTATCAGCCTCCCCGAACAGGTGCTAGAATGTGGCGACTAGGGGCTTTTCACAGTAACTTCATTTGAAGCCTACTTGTTGTGACAATAAGCGGTTTTCATTTCATTTCAAAGGTTCCCCCTCTGCGACCATCTGAAGAGGCCTTCTGCGTGGCTTTGCCTGACGCTGTGCTTCTGCCTGCAGCGGGTCTGGGTCGGGTGGCATGTAACAATTGGTCCACCATCATTTCCTAGTCTGCAACCGGAGGGCCTTTGTTGGGATCTCGGTCCCAGGCATGGCATCATTAGATTTTTAATTCCAGACTTTTATTCAATTAAAATTTCACCATCGGTTGTGCTGGGATTCGAACCCAGATCCCCAAATCATTAACCTGCGTTTCTGGATTATTAGTCCAGTGACAATACCACTACCCCACGGCCTCCCCTAAAGAGAGTGAATGTGTTTGTGTATGCGAATGCTTGTGTATGTGAGGTCACTGTCTGTGTGTTCTCTGCACGTTCTCCCTGTGTCTGCGTGGGTTTCCTCCGGGCGCTTCGGTTTCCTCCCACAGTCCAAAGATGTACCGGCCTCCCCGAATAGGTGCCGGAATGTGGTGACTAGGGGCATTTCACAGTAACTTCATTGAAGCCTAATTGTGACAATAAGCGATTATTATTATTCTTAATATTATGTGCAGGTTAGGTGGATTGGCCATGCTAAATGAAATGAAAATCGCTTATTGTCACGAGTAGGCCTCAATGAAGATACTGTGAAAAGCCCCTAGTCGCCACATTCCGGCGCCTGTCCGGGGAGGCTGGTACGGGAATCGAACCGTGCTGCTGGCCTGCTTGGTCTGATTTAAAAGCCAGCGATTTAGCTCAGTGAGCTAAACCAGCCCCTATTGCCCTTAGTGTCCAAAAAAGGTTGGGTTGGGTGGAGTTACTGGGTTACGGGGCTAGGGTGGAGGTGTTGGCTCAGGTAGGGTGCTCTTTCCAAGAGAAGGTGCAGACTCGATGGGCCTAATGGCCTCCTTCTGCACTGTAAATTCTATAATTCTATGATTCTATGAATATGAAAATTTATTGCATAATAATCGTATGTTATGCAATAGATGGACTGTGTATCAGGGTAGAAGTCGCTCTACACTGTCCCCATCAAACATTCCCAGGACAGATACAGCACGGGGTTAGATACAGAGTAAAACTCCCTCTACACTGTCCCATCAAACACTCCCAGGACAGGTACAGCACGGGGTTAGATACAGAGTAAAGCTCCCTCTACACTGCCCCATCAAACACTCCCAGGACAGGTACAGCACAGGGTTAGATACAGAGTATAATGCTCCCTCTACACTGTCCCTATCAAACATTCCCAGGACAGGTACAGCACGGGGTTAGATACAGAGTAAAGCTCCCTCTACAGCGTCCCCATCAAACATTCCCAGGACAGGAAAAGTGTGGGGTTACATACAGAGTAAAGCTCCCTCTACACTGTCCCGTCAAACACTCCCAGGACAGGTACAGCATGGGGTTAGATACAGAGTAAAACTCCCTCTATTCTGTCCCCATCAAACACTCCCAGGACAGGTACAGCATGGGGTTAGATACAGAGTAAAGCTCCCTCTACACTGTCCCATCAAACACTCCCAGGACAGGTACAGCATGGTGTTAGATACAGAGTAAAGCTCCCTCGACACTGTCCGCATCAAACACTCCCAGGACAGGTACAGCATGGGGTTAGATACAGAGTAAAGCTTCCCCTACACTGTCCCCATCAAACACTCCCAGGACAGGCACAGCACGGGGTTAGATACAGAGTAAAGCTCCCTCTACACTGTCCCCATCAAACACTCCCAGGACAGGTACATCACGGGGTTAGATACAGAGTAAAGCTCCCTCTACACTGTCCCCATCAAACACTCCCAGGACAGGTACAACACGGGGTTAGATACAGAGTAAAGCTCCCTCTACACTGTCCCATCAAACACTCCCAGGACAGGCACAGCACGGGGTTAGATACAGATTAAAGCTCCCTCTACACTGTCCCCATCAAACAATCCCAGGACAGGAAAAGCACAGGTTAGGCATAAAGATAAACCTCTTCTACACTGTGCTGGTAAGCATGGAAATGTCAAGTATGGGTTGGATGGAGAGGAAAAGCCGTCTCCCTTGCCCAAATAATGTACCATAAAATCAGTCTGGCTCCCCCAATGGAATCGGGGACAGTTCCACTGCAAACACCAGGAATTGTAATCTTTCTACTTACTCCCTAATGATTTAATTACAATCAACAAATGTCCAGTGTTGTGAAGTTATACATTTTGGGAGGATAGTACCCCTCACTTCACCTCTCAATCTCCCCTCACACGCAGCACACGGTAATGAACCCATTGGCCTGTGTCTAAGGTTGCAAACTCAGGAGGCTGCGAGGTGAAAGAACAGCCCATTAAGCACCGAGCCAAGTTACACACGGCTGCCGAACACAAGGTCGCATTCTCCAGCCTGACTGCAAGATTCCGGGAGCTCGACGTTTCGCCAGGTCACAGTCACCTCCCGCTGTGAAGCCAACAGCAGCCAAAACCAAACAGGGGATAAAACGTGGCTGAGGGACGGATGATTACAGAGGCCCTCACAAGGAATCTGTAATAAATAGCCTGCAACTTCCTTGCAAGGTTTTGGGCTTTCCCACTTCTGACATTTATTTGCAAATGCTATAGATCTCCTCTTTCTCAGTCTAGCATTTTGCTGAAACCACTTCCCCGTTTGATAATTCAATTGTTTTAATTCTTCCATGTGTTGCACAGTTCATTTGATTTATTTTTCTCTCTTTCTGCAAGGTTTTGACTTTTGGGCCCGTACCAATTGGAGTTTAGAAGACTGAGGGATGATCTGATCGAAGCATGTGAGAGCCTGAGAGGACTGGACAGGGTGGATGCTGGAAGCATGATTCTCCTCATGGGAGTGACCAGAACTGGGGGACATGGTTTAGTTATAAAGGACCTTTTCAGTTGGAGTTGAGGAGACATGGCTCACCCCCACCTCACCGGACTGTGCCGTACAACCTGACGTCTTCTCAGTTCACCGGGCGGACCGCACAACGTCATCAGGCATAGCGAAGGGTGGAGGGGTTTGCCTCCTCATCAACACCTCCTGGTGCTTGGATGTGGTGACCCTGGCGACCTACTGCTCCCCGGACCTGGAATACCTGACTGTGAAGTGCCGCCCATACTATCTTGCACGTGAGTTCACTTCAGCCATTATCACAGCGGCCTACATCCCCCCCCCCCCCAGGCAGAAGTGAGGAAGGCGCTGGACGAACTGTACACAGTTATCAACAACAATGAAACAGAACACCCGGAGGCCTTGTTCATCGTGGTCGGAGATTTCAACCAGGCCAACCTCAAGAGTGTACTGCCAAAATTCCACCAGCACATCTGTCCCACCAGGGGCGACAACAATCTCGACCACTGCTACTCAAAACTCAAGGGCGCCAACCAATCCATTCCCCGACCGCACTTTGGGAAATCAGACCATAAGATGGTGCTCTTTCTCTCGACATACAAACAGAAACTCAAGCGGGATAATTCGGTTAAGAAGGTTGTACAGTGCTGGCCCAAGGCAATGGAAGAGCTCCTGCATGACTGCTTGGAGACAGTGGACTGGTCTATATTTAAGAACACAATGACCAACCTGAATGAGTATGCCACCACCGTCACAGACCTCATTAGCAAATGTGTGGACGACTGCGTGCCAAAGAAAACAGTACGTACGTTCCCCAACCGGAAACCATGGCTCAATCGCAAGATTGACTCCCTACTGAAGGACAGGCCTGAGGCGTTCAAGTCAGGCGACCCTGACCTGCACAAGAGATTCAGGTACGACCTCCGCAAAGTCATCAGGGATGCCAAGAGACAATATCATACCAATACCAAGCTAGAGTCACAGACTGACATCGCGGACGCTTGTCCATGGCAAAGCTTAAACAACATAACGGGCTACAAAACGAAGCCGAGCAGAATCTCCGACTGGAGCGCATTCCTACCCGATGAACTCAATGCATTTTATACTCAGTTCGAGCAGGAAACCATCAAACCACTGTTCAATGGCCCAGCAGCCTCAGACATACCCGGACATACCGTCACAGCTTCCGAAGTCGGATTGGCCTTCCTGAAAGCGAACTCTCAGAAGGCGACGGGTCCGGAAGGGATACCTGGGCAGACACTTAGATTCCGGGTGGACCAGCTGGCAGATGTGTTCGCGAATGTCTGTAACTTCTCCCTACTCCGTTCTGAGGTCCCCCACCTGCTTCAAGAAGACCACCATCATACCGGTGCCAAAGAAGGACCAGGTTGCCAGGTCCCAGGGTCGATTGCCGGCTTGGGTTACTATCTGTGCGGAGTCTACACGTTCTCCCCGTGTCTGCGTGGGTTTCCTCCGGGTGCTCCGGTTTCCTCCCACAAGTCCTGAAAGACATGCTGTTAGGTGAATTGGACATTCTGAATTCTCCTATGTGTACCCGAATAGGTGGCGGAGTGTGGTGACGGGGCAATTGGAGGTGTTGAGCTATCGGACAACATGCTGGGCCGACTGCATGAAGTGAGACACAATGAGGGTATTCGCTAATCCTCCTCCCCATGCGCACCCTGCCTCAGCGGCCTCTTCCTCAACTCTCTCCTCAACGTGCACCTCATCCGAGGACAGATGCCGCTCTTCCAGGTCTTCCTCATCAAGGCTGTTGTTGCACTGTAGACGCAGGTTAAGTTGGGCACAGCAGACCACCACCATGCGGGAGATCTCTGTGGACTGTATTGAAGGGCCGCACCGGACCTGGAAGGCAGTGGAAGCGCATCTTCAGGACGTCAATGCACTAGTCAACCAGAGAGTGGGCAGCACTGTGAGCCTCTTTGTAATGAATCTCTGCTGCAGTCACTGGCTATCGCACTGACGTCATCAGCCAAGATGTCAGGGATGTTCCTTGTCCCCAATGAACTATCATGTCACCCCGTGCAGCGTGGGGTGACCTTTCTAACTGCCAGGGATGTGTGATTACCTGAGGATGTACTTATCATCCTCACTCCCTGTAAAACATGCACACACGTGCATGAACATCCTCTGGTGGTCACACACCAGCTGCACATTGACGAGTGGAGCCCCTCCCTGTTTGTGAAAGGGAATCCCTGATGCCACAGTGTGCGTAGAGTGACATGCGTCTACCTGTGACAGACCACCTATGGTGCCGAATCCGATAGCCCACTCGTCTTGCTCGAAATGAATGAAGTCCAAAGCCCTTGCATCCGGTGCATTCGTGACCTCGTGGAATCGCTTATGGGCAGTTGCCTGTGAGATGCCACACATGCCACCCGTGGAGCCCTGGAATGACCCCCTTGCTTAAAGGTTGAGGGCTGCCATGACCTCACAGCCACAGGGACCAGGTGTCCTCCGCCACCGCGTGGTACAAAGTCAGCAAGGATGTGGCACGGTTACCGCACAATCTCCCTGATGAGGCCAAGTCTCAAAAGGCCCATGTTGTCCAACAGCTCCACCGGGTCCTGTACAAGCTCGGTCTCCTTCTGCGCCTTTGTGACCCCTGTACAGCTGGTGTGACCTCCGTTCTGCTCTTCCTGAACCATCAACTCTAAGGCATCATCAAGGAAAAAGCCTGATTAATTGGGGCCCCATCCATCACCTTAAACATCCATTTCCTCCACCACTGCCACACAGTAGCAGCCGTGTGCACCATCTACAAGATGCACTGCAGCAACTCACCAAGGTTCCTTCGGCAGCACCTTCCCAAACCCACGACCACTACCATCTAGAAGGACAAGAGCAGCAGATACCTGGGAACCCCGCCACCTGGAGGTTCCCCTCCAAGTCACTCACCACCCTGACTTGGAAATATATCGCCGTTCCTTCACTATCGCTGGGGCTAAATCCTGGAACCCCTTTTCTCAGTTCTTTGGGTCGATGGCTGTGGTTCAAGAGAAAACACAGCGACCACCTTCTCAAGGAACAAATGAGGATGTGTAAAAAATACCAGCAATGCTCACATCCTGATATTGAATATTAAAATTTCCCCCACATCAAGGAAGATTCCCTTTAAGTCAGTGACATTGCCCTTTTAATGTTGTTTTAAAATATTTTTGTCGATCTTCCAATATTCCCCCAAAAGAAGATAATGCTAAAAAAAAAGGGTTTAGATTTAATTTGCTGAATAGAGCTGTTCAGATTTTCTTTTTAAAACTGGGCTGAATTCCTAACTGTGTGGTAGGGCCCCAGAGGCTAAGCAATTACTTTCACTCGAAATGTGATAATAAAACAGTGGCTCCCAGAGGAGGTTGTACATGGCTTCCTCACCTGAGGTCAGGCCTGTTAGTTGAGGGCCAAGTAAACAGACAAGGGCTTGGGGGAGAAGGGGCGAGGGATTTGAAAATGCAACCAGGCCCCATCCAACTCCAGAGGTTGTAAATTTAGTCACGCACTCCAGTAAACCTCGAATGCGATCTGTCTAGTTGAGAAAGTCAGACAGGGTGATACCCTGCTCTCCAATCCGAGGGATGAATGTGTCATAAAACCACTAAGAACAGAGCCAGGCATACCTGTTGCACTCCAATGTAGCAGTGAGGCAGTTCGGAGACCCCACCTCACAGCTCAGCTGACTCTCCACCACACACCGCTGTACATATCCGACATCTGAAAGGTGGTAAAGGAGCCCAGCACTGTAAGACAAAGCTTTTATAATGGGGAGGCAATGGCCTAGTGGTATTGTCGCTGGACTAGTAATCCAGAATAACGATCAGGGGACCCACGTTCAAATCCCACCATAGGGGGTGATGGAATTTAAGCTCAATAAAATATCTGAAATTTAAAATGTCTAATGATGACCATAAAACCATTGTTGATCAAAAAACACATCTGGCTCACTAATGTCTTTTCGGGAAGGAATTGGGGCAGCACATGGGTTAGCACTGTTGCTTCACAGTGCCACAGTCCCAGATTCGATTTCTGGCTTGGGTCACTGTCTGTACGGAGTCTGCACGTTCTCCCCGTGGCTGCGTGGGTTTCCTCCGGGTGCTCCGGTTTCCTCCCACAAGTCCTGAAAGACGTGCTGTTAGGTGAATTGGGCATTCTGAATTCTCCCTCAGTGTACCCGAACAGGCTCCGGAATGTAGCAACCAGGGGATTTTCACATTGCCGTGTTAATGTAAGCCTACTTGTGACAATAATAAAGATTATTATTATTATTATCTGCCCCCCCCCCCCTTACCTGGTCTGGCCTACATGCGACTCCAGACCCACAGCAATGTGGTTGACTCTTAACTGCCCCCTTGAGGGCAGTTAGGGATGGGCAATAAATGCTGGCACAGCCAGCGACGCCCACATCCCATGAACGAATAAAAAAAAAATGTCCATTCCAGAGCTCTCAAAAACCTGCTTTACAAATTAATTTCATTCTGTTCCTTCTTGTTTGGGTGGCCGTTTTGGATGAAATATTGCTGGATGTATAAAACTCTGGTTAGGCCTCTGCTGGAGTACGAGTTACCATGGTTCAGGAAGGAAGTCAAGGCCTTGGTCTCAAGGTGAAATGGAGAAGCTGGGGCAGGTTTAAGAGAGATGTTCAAAATAACTAGAGCTTCTGACCGAGGGAAAATAAGAAGAAATAGTTTCCAGTGGGAGAAGGGTTGGTAACTAGAGACAGATTTAAGGGAATTGGCAAGGGAACCAGAACAGATATAAAGACAATAACAGTGAGTTAGTGTGACGTGGAATATACTGATTGGAGGCAGATATACAGATGGAATGGAAGGTCCCTGAAGCATATTGAGGAATAGATGTACCTTAGTGTACAAGTCCATGGATCCTGAAGGTGGCAGCACAGGTAGATAGGGCGGTGAAGAAGGAATACGGAATGCTTGCCTTCGTTAGCCAGGGCATAGAATGTAGGAGGCTTTGGTACAACTTTATAAAATATTGGCCAGGACACAGATGGAATATTGGGCAGAAAGATTTCTATGTGCGGTAGTGAGTAGGAATTGGCGCGTGCTTTCCGGCGCTCAGCCCAGCGAGGACGGCAACGCTATTCAACTTAAGGAGGCCTCATGGGCTTCACACTGCAATGGATGGCTCGCCAGCTGACTCGCTGGGACCACGGTCACTATGGTTACTTGTCTGGCGATCCTTAACCCTGCCAGTCTATAACAACGACATTTCCTTACGGCGACCTTTCCCATGGGTTTGCTGCAAATCCACTCGCTCATCGTCCAGCGTCCAATTACATCCAGGTTTTCAGGCACGATGGGAAACATTTTTCTGGTGTTTTATTGCCCTTTTTGTTGATTGTTTTCAATTGTAATGAATCATCACCTGTTCTACACTTTCTGTTTACTTTGAGTGCCTTTTTATGTTGCATTAAAATTCAAAATGGTCTCCACAGTTTCAACTTATTTACCATATCTAATGTGAAACCTTCTTTTAGATTTATTCAAAGAAGGAATATCCTGGTGTGAGTTTGATACTTTCCTTTGATTGCTTGTGCTGACCTATGTGCTTAACTTCCAAGTGGCTGTAATGTCTGCTGAACAGAATAGAGACAACAGTGGAAAGCTAAATATACAACACATTAGTTTATTCTGGTTTGACTATATATATACATATATATGTGTGTGTATTGTATATGTAAGACATGAAATGAAATGAAAATCACTTATTGTCACGAGTAGGCTTCAATGAAGTCACTGTGAAAAGCCCCTAGTCGCCACATTCCGGCGTCTGTCCGGGGAGGCTGGTACGGGAATCGAACCGTGCTGCTGGCCTGCTTGGTCTGCTTTAAAAGCCAACAATTTAGCCCAGTGAGCTAAACCAGCCCCATCTGACCACTCTCCTCATTCCTTAATGAGAAAGTGCATTATGTTCAAATTCTTTATATATATTTCTTGTTTTTCTTGTTTTTCATTTATTAACAAACCAAACTTAACCACATATTTCCAATTTCTTGACTCAAACTTGCAGAACTTGGGGAAGGACTACTTTGGCCTGAGTTTGAGGAAAGGTTTTCTCCAACAAAGACTGATTTAGACTTTGACCTTCAATCGAATGCTCTGCTTCATCAGGCCTGTCTGTTCGACTCGAACTCGGCTCTGAACTGGATTCTGACAGAACTTGTGTTGGAGTAACTACTGGTATTGTGTTTCTTTCCCAACAGTCCAATTCATCAGATTGATTTGACTTTTGCCAACTGCCGATTTCTCCTTGAATCTCTGAAGGTAGGACATGATCAATGTGTACAAGCCCGAACCGTCTGCTACCAAACATCTTGACCAAATGGATGTGAGGACCATATTTTATTCATGAGTCTTCCTGGTAAACACTTCAACCACTAGTGACGATGATCTTTCACTTTAACCTTCTTGTGCAATTTCCGATTTCTTTCTCCCACTCTATCCCTATCATGACTCTCTTTCTGCCTAGTTACTTTCTCTTCTCCATGACTGTGCTAAATGTGGTTTCAGCAACGAAAACCTCTTTCTAGGCTGTCTGCTGATAAACAGTTCAGCTGGCAGTCTGCCGCAGGTAGTGCGAGGTGTGTTAAAGTAAATAAACAAAAAATTTGCCAGTTTGTGATTCAATGACATCTGATGTTTCTTCCAGTTTGTAGCCAGCATTTTCTGAACCAGAGTATCTTTAGAAGTTAAGGGGAGATGATGGGACCGTGGCTATGTTTAGCACACTGGGCTAAATCGCTGGCTTTTAAAGCAGACCAAGGCAGGCCAGAAACACGGTTCAATTCCCGTACCAGCCTCCCCGAACAGGTGCCGGAATGTGGCGACTAGGGGCTTTTCACAGTAACTTCATTGAAGCCTACTCGTGACAATAAGCGATTTTCATTTTCATTTCATACCACTGGACTAGTAATCCAGGGGCCCGGTCTAATGTCCTGGGGGCAAGGGTTCAAATCCCTCCACAGAAGCTGGTGGAAGTTAAATTGAATTAATAAATTTGGATTAGTTTTGGTCATGGTGACCATGACAACGATCATTGGTTGTTTGGGCGTACAGTAGCGCAGTAGTGGTTAGCATTGTTGCTTCACAGCACCAGGAACCCAGATCCGATTCCCAGCTTGGGTCACTGTCTGTGCGGAGTCTGTACATTCTCCCCGTGTCTGCATGGGTTTCTTCCGGGTGCTCCGGTTTCCTCCCACAAGTCCCGAAAGACGTGCTTGTTATGTAAATTGAACATTCTGAATTCTCCCTCTGTGTACCCGAACAGGTGCCAGAATGTGGCGACTAGGGGCTTTTCACAGTAACTTCATTTGAAGCCTACTTGTGACAATAGGCGATTTTCATTTCATTTTATTTCATTTCAATAATAGGATGCCCAATTGTTGGGTGTCTTGATGATTCTTCTTCCCCCTGCCCTTCCATTATACGGAATGATGTTGGTTCTGCTTTGGGCCGAGGATTGGGGTTAAGTTGCATTGTGTGGTATGTCTGTAACTCCCTTTAGAACTGGGGTTTTCACATATTCTCTTTTGTTTTTAGAAGGGTGGGTACGAGGAATCCATTCTTGGCTTCTGCATGGGTGCAGAAGGGCCTGGTATCTGAAGATAGCAGGCTGTGGTGGGTTGTTGGTGACCTTGATACTGCTGGAGTTGAGGGAGATGTACGTTGGTGTGCGCCCAAACATGGCATGGAAAATCTATCCTGTTTCTCGTTGTGGCAGCAGAGCGCCAATGAGCCAAATGACTTTCCTTCACACTGGATCATACTCAATTTTTTGATCTTGAGCTCTTTACGTAAGGACACCTAGAGAGGCCCAGTCAGTCACTCAGTTATGTCAAAGCCAGGCGTGATAGTTGATGAGGAAGGCTGACTACCTCCACTTGAGGGAAACTAGTGATGGGGTAAAACCAGTGGCGCTCACATGCTGAGAATTGATCAAGCCTGATTCCGATGGCCAGCATTAAGCTCTGAGGAAAGACTCATAAGTTGATAAGATATAGGGATTGCAAAATCAGCCAGAGCATCTCCTCCCTAGAACACATGACCTAGGAATGAGCTTCCTGCGCCTAAACACTCTCAATGTGATCATGGCTGATTCCATCCTGGCCACAACTCCACCGTCCTGCCCGTTCTCCATAACCCTTCAACCCATTACCAATTAAAAATCTGTCTAACTCCTCCTTAAATTTACTCACTGTCCCTGCATCCACCGCACTCTGGGGTAGCAAATTCCACAGATTCACAACCCTTTGGGAGAAGTAGTTTTTCCCTCAAATCTGTTTTAAATTTTAGCCTCTTATTCTGAGATTATGACCTCTCGTTCTAGAATGCCCCACAAGAGGACGCATCCACTCCATACCTTTTATCATCTTGTATACCTCGATTTGCTCTCCCCTCATTCCCCCAAACTCCAGAGAGTATGGGCCTAAACTGATCAATCTCTCCTCGTACGACTAACCCATCATCTCTGGAATCAATCAAGTGAACCTCCTCTGAACTGCCTCCAATGTCATTACATCTTTCCTCAAATAAGGGGACCAAAACTGTGCCCAATGCTCCAGGTGCGGTCTGACCAATGCCTTGTACAGTTGCAGCAACACTTCCTCACCTTTATACTCAATTCCTTTTGCTACAAATGCCAACATTCCATTTGCTTTCCTTATTATCTACTGCACCTGAAATGCTTGTTTTCTGTGACCCTTGCACAAGGACACCCAGATCCCTCTGCATCGGAACACCCCGAAGTCTCTCCCCATTTAGATAATGAGTTGCCTTCCCATTTTTCCAACCAAAATGCATGACCTCACACTTATCCGTGTTAAACTCCATCTGCCACATTTTGGCCCACTCTCCTAACCTCTCTGTATCCATTTGTGAGGCTCATATTTACTCATAAAACTTACTGTCCAACCTATTTTTGTGTCATCTGCAAATTTGGCGATAGAACCTTCTATCCCTGTATCCAAGTCGTTAATATCGACTATAAATAGCTGGGGCCCAAGGCCCAAACCCCGTGGCACCCACTAGTTACATCTTGCTATCCAGAAAAAGGTCTCCAATCTGTCAGCCAGTCTTCTATCCAAGCTAATAAATTACCCCTAATCCCAAGTGATCTGACCTTGTGAATTCATCTTCTGTGCGGCACCGTATCAAACACCTTCCGCAAGTCCAAATATAGTACATCTACAGGATCCCCATTAGCTACTTTGCTTGTTACATCTCAGAAGGACTCGAGCAAATTAGTCAAACATGATTTGCCCTTCATAAAGCCATAGAAACTCTGATGGATAGCGCTTTAGCTTTTCATATGTCCTGATATTACATCCCTGATAATTGATTCAAACAATTTTCCAACAACAGATGTTAAACTAACTGGTCTGTAATTTCTTACATTCCTGCCTCCCTTCTTGAATAGCATTTTTCCAATCCACTGGAACACCGGGCGCAATTCTCCGACCCCCACGCCGGGTGGGAGAATCGCGGGAGTGCCGGGCGATTCCCGCCACGCCACCCTGGCACCCGCATGCGATTCTCCCACCCCCCCCCCCCCCAAAACGGCGTGCCGCGTTTCACGACAGTCCGCTCGGAGAATCGCCGCTTGCCGTTTGTAGCAGACGAGCGACGATTCTCCGGCACGGATGGGCCGAGCGGCCTGCCCAATCCGATGGGTTCACGCCGGCGCCAACCACACCTGGTCGCTGCTGGCGTGAACAGCGCGCGAACGCTGCGTGGGCGGCCTGTGGTGGGGGGGGGGGAGGATCGAGGACCAGGAGGGCGCTCAGTAGGGGTCTGGCCTGCGATTGGTGCCCACCGATCGGCAGCCTGGCCTCTCTAAAGGACGCACTCTTTTCCTCTGCCACCCAGCAAGATCAATCCTCCATGTCTTGTGGGGCGCCACAAGGACAGCAACCTGCGCATGTGCAGGTGACGTCATTTACGCGACGCCGGCCGCGTAATTTACATGCCGCCACTTTCACACGGCGCCAAGGCCCGGCGCGGTAATTGACGCGGCGCCGCTCCTAGCCCCCTAGGTGGGAGAATAGGGGCCGAGGAGCGGCCTCCGACGCCGGAGTGAAACACTCCGTTTTTTACTCCGGCATCGGCACTTAGTCCCCCGATGGGAGAATTTCGCCCGCCGTGTCTGGGGAATTTTAGAATATCATAACCAATGGATCTACTATCTCTCCTGCCACTTCCTTTAACACCCTAGGATGTCGGCCATCAAGCCCTGGAGACTTGTCTGCCCTCAACCCCACGGGTTCGTTGAGTACCGTTTCCTGATTGATGCTGATTGTTCCAGGTTCCACCCTTTCTATTGCCTCTGAATTGCCTGTTCCCATAGGAATGGTACTCGTGTCGACCACTTTGGAAACTGAGGCAAAGTATTGATTTTGCATCTTTGCCATTTCTGTGTTCCCCACTATTAATTCACCGGTTTCATCCTCCAAGGGGCCAACATTCACCTTAAGCGGCTCGCTTCCCTTTTATCTACCTGCAGAAGCTTTTGCTATCCTTTTTGACATTCTGCGCTAGTTTTTTTCTGTAATTTACCTTAGCTCTTTTTATTAATTTTTTTTGAGCATCCCTTTGTTTAGGGTTCCATGCCTCGATCGTTCTGTTGACTATGAGAGTATAGTAGGACCTCCTCACATCCTGCTTGAGAATGGATGGTGCCTTTGGGTGGTGTTCTCAGGGCTGGTCTGAGGAGCCACTAGGGGCTGCTCTCCCTTTTACATCTGCAGTACAGCACCCCTTCCCCTGTTTAATGATGAGTACATCATGCTCCTAAGCATCTGTTGAACTCCTCACTGAGAAATCAGAGGTAATGAGCTTGTGTGGTCGGACTGAACATCACACAAAGATCACACACTGAATGGCCCCTGGATGACATTGTGTATAAAATAGTGTCCAGTCCATTAAGTTAGCTGCAGGTTCTCAAGGGCGATTAGGGATGGACAATAAATGCTGGCCTAGCCACTTCCTATGGAACAAATTTAAACAACATTGAAGACTCGCTACGGTCCACTACATCCCAGCTCAGGGCTGCACAGCACATCACTTCTCTCAGTCATCCATTTTGACCTGCAAACTCCTAAAATCTGCAATTATCAATGTCAAATTGCTAGTGTTCGCATTGACTTTATTATCTCTCCAACTCAAATGGATCATGCAAGTCCAAGTGTTGATCTCTGAGACACAGTTCACTTCTGGGTATCCATTTATAAACAACCCGAACCCTTTCATTAGATACCAGCCTGTAACTCACTCCCGGATGTCTGTTGTTCAATATATAAGCCACCTAAACCCTTTGATTAGATTCCAGTCTGTAACTCACCCCTGGTTATCTGTTATTCAATATAGAAATGCCCTAAACCCCTCGATTAGATTCCAGTCTGTAACTCACTCCAGGCTATCTTATTCTATATATAAACACCTTGAACCCCTTGATTACATTCAAGTCTGTAACACACTCAGAGTTATCAGCTATTCTGTATATAACCCACTAAAAACCCTTGATTATATTTCAGTCTATTACTCACTCCAAGCTATCTGTTATACTGAACATAACCCCCTGATCCCATTGATGTAACTCATTCCTTGTTATCTATTATTCTATATATAAACCACACCAACCACTCAATTAGATTCCAGCCTGTAATCGCTCATGAGTATCTGTTATTATGTATATAAACCCTCTGAACCCCTCAATTAGATTCCAGACTGTAAATCACTCCCGGGTATCTATTATTCTATATCAACTCCCTGAACCCAATCGATTAGATTCCAGACTGCAATTCACTCCTAGGCACCCTTTATTCTATATGTAAACCACACCAACCACTCGATTAGATTTTAGTCTATAATTCCCTCCCGAGTATCTTCTACTCTACATATAACCTATTTGAACCCTTCGAGTGTATTTCAGTCTGTATCCCACTCCTGGTTATCTAATGTTCTATATACAAACCACCCCAACTCCTCAATTAGATTCCAGTCTGTAACTCACTCACGGGTATCTATTACTATATATAAACCACCCCAAACTCCTCTATTATATTTCAGTCTTTCACTCACGCCTAGGTATCCATTCTTTCATATATAAACTCTCCAAACCCCTCGATTAGATTTCTGCCTGCAACTCACTCCCAGGCATCTGTTCTTCCATATATAAACTCTCCAAACCCCTCGATTAGATTCCAGTCTGTGACTCACTCCCGAGTATCTGTTCTTCTATATATAAACCACCCTGAACCCCTCCATTAGATGCCAGGCTGTAACTCACTCACGGGTATCTATTGTTCTATATATAAACAATCCCAAACCCCTCTATTAGATTCCAGTCTATAACTCACACCCAGGTATAAGAACTAGGAGCAGGAGTAGGCCATCTGGCCCCTCTGCTCCGCCACTCAATGAGATCATGGCTGATCTTTTGTGGACTCAGCTCCACTTTACGGCCTGAACACCATAACCCTTCATCCCTTTATTCTTCAAAAAACTATCTATCTTTATCTTAAAAACATTTAATGAAGGAGCCTCAACTGCTTCACTGGGAAACAAATTCCATAGGTATCCATTCTTCCATATATTAACTCTCCAAACCCTTCGATTAGATTCCAGCCTGTAACTCACTCCCAGGCATCTGTTCTTCCATATATAAACTCTCCAAACCCCTTAATTAGATTCCAGTCTGTAACTCACTCCCGGGTATCTGTTATTCTATACATAAACCACCTCGAACCCCTCAATTAGATTCCAGTCTGTAACTCATTCACGGGTATCTGTTCTTCTACATATAAACCCCCACAAACCCCTTGATTAGATTCCAGTCTGTAACACACTCCCGGGTATCTGTTCTATATATGAACCACCCCGAACCTCTTGATTAGATTCCAGTCTGAAACTCACTCCCGGTTTTCTGTTATTCTGTATATAAATCACCCCAAACACTTCGATCAGGTTCCAGCCACTCACTCCCTGGTATCTGTTATTCTCTATATAAACCACCAAACCCCTCGATTGGATCCCAGTCTGTAACTCACTCCCGGGTATCTGTTCTATATGTAAACTTCGAGGTATAAATAATCGCCAACGAAAACTGACCAAATCCACAATTGGAGAAGAGTTATAATCTGCAAGGTTGAACTCTCATGACACACACTTGGCATTGTTCCTGGACTCTATTCTATTCTTTCCAATCTGTTATCTATAAGTGTCTGGTTCTTACAACTTGTTCCCAAACAAAACTTAACAAGCTCAGCTAGTCTGTCAGTACATTCCAAGGACATTTTAACAAGCTTGCTGATCTGAAGGGAAAATGGTACTTGGTCAATGAACGGTCAATGGCATCAATGACACAGTCATTTATTTTATTATTTCCCTTGACCACTATGGTGGGCAGCTGGAGATGGGCGCACAGTTCCTCCTGGCATCTTGGGGACCTATTGGGATGGCTGCTGCCTTATATCCAGGAACCGCCTGGCCAATTGGCCTGAAACTCTCTCCCTACTTGTGATTCCAAATTCAGGGCCTCTCTCCACTCTGCTAGAAGACATGATTGAACAGGAATTTGAGTTGAATCTTTAAACTGCTGTTATATTTTCTCTGGCAGAGAGTGGAACTGTTGCTGCTTTGCACGTAAATGGCACTATTTGTAACATTCATCAAGATTATTAACAAGTGTGGTTAAAATTGTTAAATTCATCCATATGGCATCAATCATTTGATTCGCTGATGAGAGAGGGATAGAGAGAGGCAAAGGGAGCCAGACAACCACATCACGTTACATATCCTTCCCATCTACATGGCCACCTAATTACACGGCAATATCCCCCCATATCTCAGATATTCTGCTGTTGGATCCTTCACAAGGATGCCTTAGCTCTGGACTTCATTATTCCAGTGCTCTACCATCAGCTCTCCTAGTTCCCACTTCCTATAAACTCCTGCTCATCCAAACCATCATTCTTCTGCTTCCGGACGTACATTGTAAGAAGTGTTACAACACCAGGTTAAAGTCCAACAGGTTTGTTTCAAATCACTAGCACGACACCACATAACCCTGCCATGCCAATCTCTGAAAGACGTGAGAGATCATCGACATGGCTACCACCATTACACGTGAGAACACCACCCACGAGGTACGCGATACATACTCATGCGACTCGGCCAATGTTGTCTACCTCAGACGCTGCAGGAAAGGATGTCCCGAAGCGTGGTACATTGGGGAGACCATGCAGACACTGCCAACAACAAATGAATGGACATTGCGCGACAATTGGCAGGCAGGAATGTTCCCTTCCAGTTGGGGAACACTTCAGCAGTCAAGAGCATTCAGCCTCTGATCTCCGGGTAAGCGTTCTCCAAGGCGGCCTTCAGGATGCGCGACAACGCAGAATCGCCGAGCAGAAAGTTATAGCCAAGTTCCGCACACATGAGTGCGGCCTCAACCGGGACCTGGGATTCATGTCTCATTACATTCATCCCCCACCATCTGGCCGGGGCTTGCAAAATCCTACCAACTGTCCTGGTTTGAGACAATTCACACCTCTTTAACCTGGGATTATCCCTATCTCTGGATCTGTAAAGATTTAATTACCTGCAAATGCTCGCATTCTAAGCATTGTCTGGCATCTTTGACTTTGTCTATATATATGTTTCTGGAACATACCTCTTCATTCACCTGAGGAAGGAGCAGTGCTCCGAAAGCTAGTGATTCGAAACAAACCTGTTGGACTTTAACCTAGTGTTGTAAGACTTTTTACTGTCTCACCCCAGTCCAACGCCAGCATCTCCAAATCAGGACTAACATTGGCAATGTCTTAATTTTAACATTCTCATTCTTCTGCTTCAATCGCGCCCTGACCTCTCCCCTCCAGACCTCTGCAATCGACCCCACCTCCAAAACACTGTGAGTGGTCTGAGCATATTCGATTCTGCACCTCTTGAGCATCCTGCATTTTAATCCCTCCAGCACTGGCAGCTGTTCATAGAGCTATCAACATCCTGACTTCAATATTCCCTCCCAAAACCTCACCACCACTACTTCACTCTCTCCATCTCAACTCCTCTCTCAGTCTCTACTTCACTCTCTCTCCATCTCACACAGAATTTACAGTGCAGAAGGAGTCCATTCAGCCTATCGAGTCTGCACCGGCTCTTGGAAAGAGCACCCTACCCAAGGTCAACACCTCCACCCTATCCCCATAACCCAGTAACCCCACCCAACACTAAGGGCAATTTTGGATACTAAGGGCAATTTATCATGGCCAATCCACCTACCCTGCACATCTTTGGACTGTGGGAGGAAACCGGAGCACCCGGAGGAAACCCACGCACACACGGGGAGGATGTGCAGACTCCGCACAGACAGTGACCCAAGCCGGAATCGAACCTGGGACCCTGGAGCTGTGAAGCGATTGTGCCATCCACAATGCTACCGTGCTGCCCACTATCTCTCTCTCTCTGCTTCTCTCTCAACATCTCAACCACTACTTCACTCTCTCTATCTCTACTTCTCTCTCTCCATCTCTACTTCACTCCCTCCATCTCCAATTCACTCGCTCCATCTCTACTTCACTCTCTCCATCTCTACTTCACCCTTTCCATCTCTACTTCACTCTCTCCATCTCTACTTCATCCTTTCCATCTCTACTTCACTCATTCCATCTCGACTTCTCTCCCTCGGTCTCTACTTCAGTCTCTCCATCTCTACTTCACTCTCTCCATCTCTACTTCACACTTTCCATCTCTACTTCACTCCCTCCATCTCGACTTCACTCACTCCATCTCTACTTCACTCTCTCCATCTCTACTTTACTCCCTCCAGCTCGACTTCACTCTCACCATCTCTACTTCACACTCTTCATCTCTACTCCTCCCTCCATCTCTACTTCACTCTCTCCATCTCTACTTCACTCCCTCCATCTCGACTTCACTCTCACCATCTCTACTTCACACTCTCCATCTCTACTTCTCCCTCCATTTCTACTTCACTCTCTCCATCTCGACTTCACTCCATCTCTACTTCCCCCTCCATCTCTACTTCACTCTCTCCGTCTACTTCACTCTCTCCATCTCTACTTCACTCTCTCCATCTCTACTTCACTCTCTCCATCTCCACTTCACTCTCTCCATCTCTATTTCACTCTCTCCATCTCTACTTCACTCTCTCCATCTCTACTTCTCTCTCCATCTCTACTTCACTCTCTCCATCTCTACTTCACTCTCTCCATCTCTACTTCACTCTCTCCATCTCTACTTCTCTCTCCATCTATGCTTCACTCTCCATCTCTACTTCACTCTCTCCATCTCTACTTCACTCTCTCCATCTCTACTTCACTCTCTCCATCTCTACTTCACTCTCTCCATCTCTACTTCACTCTCTCCATCTCTACTTCACTCTCTCCATCTCGACTTCACTCTCTCCATCTCTACTTCACTCTCTCCATCTCTACTTCACTCTCTCCATCTCTACTTCACTCTCGCCATCTCTACTTCACTCTCTCCATCTCTACTTCACTCTCTCCATCTCTACTTCACTCTCTCCATCTCTACTTCTCTCCCTCGGTCTCTACTTCAGTCTCCATCTCTACTTCACTCTCTCCATCTCTACTTCACTCTCTCCATCTCTACTTCACTCTCTCCATCTCTACTTCTCTCCCTCGGTCTCTACTTCAGTCTCCATCTCTACTTCACTCTCTCTATCTCTACTTCACTCTCTCCATCTCTACTTCACTCTCTCTATCTCTACTTCACAGTCTCCATCTCTACTTCACTCTCTCCATCTCTACTTCACTCTCTCCATCTCTACTTCACTCTCTCCATCTCTACTTCTCTCTCCATCTCTACTTCATTCTCCATCTCTACTTCACTCTCTCCATCTCTATTTCACTCTCTCCATCTCTACTTCACTCTCTCCATCTCTACTTCTCTCTCCATCTATGCTTCACTCTCCATCTCTACTTCACTCTCTCCATCTCTACTTCACTCTCTCCATCTGTACTTCACTCTCTCCATCTCTACTTCACTCTCTCCATCTCTACTTCACTCTCTCCATCTCTACTCCACTCTCTCCATCTCGACTTCACTCTCTCCATCTCTACTTCACTCTCTCCATCTCTACTTCACTCTCTCCATCTCTACTTCACTCTCTCCATCTCTACTTCACTCTCGCCATCTCTACTTCACTCTCTCCATCTCTACTTCACTCTCTCCATCTCTACTTCACTCTCTCCATCTCTACATCTCTCCCTTGGTCTCTACTTCAGTCTCCATCTCTACTTCACTCTCTCCATCTCTACTTCACTCTCTCCATCTCTACTTCACTCTCTCCATCTCTACTTCTCTCTCCATCTCTGCTTCACTCTCCATCTCTACTTCACTCTCTCCATCTCTACTTCACTCTCTCCATCTCGACTTCACTCTCTCCATCTCGACTTCACTCTCTCCATCTCTACTTCACTCTCTCCATCTCTACTTCACTCTCTCCATCTCTACATCTCTCCCTTGGTCTCTACTTCAGTCTCCATCTCTACTTCACTCTCTCCATCTCTACTTCACTCTCTCCATCTCTACTTCACTCTCTCCATCTCTACTTCTCTCTCCATCTCTGCTTCACTCTCCATCTCTACTTCACTCTCTCCATCTCTACTTCACTCTCTCCATCTCGACTTCACTCTCTCCATCTCGACTTCACTCTCTCCATCTCTACTTCACTCTCTCCATCTCTACTTCACTCTCTCTATCTCTACTTCACTCTCTCCATCTCTACTTCACTCTCGCCATCTCTACTTCACTCTCTCCATCTCTACTTCACTCTCTCCATCTCTACTTCACTCTCTCCATCTCTACTTCACTCTTTCCATCTCTACTTCACTCTCTCCATCTCTACTTCACTCTCTCCATCTCTACTTCACTCTCGCCATCTCTACTTCTCTCCCTCGGTCTCTACTTCAGTCTCTCCATCTCTACTTCTCTCCCTCGGTCTCTACTTCATTCTGCATCTCTACTTCACTCTCTCCATCTCTTCTTTACTGTCCATCTCGTCTATCTAGGGGCTTTTCACAGTAACTTCTCTCTACTTCTCTCTCCATAACTCTTCTTCTTTCTACTTCTCTTTACTTCTCTCGCCAAGTCTCAATTCTTCCTCTATCTCTCCACCTCTCACTCCAACCCTCTAATTCACACTCTACCTCTCTCTACCTCTCTACTTCTCACTCTAACTCTCTACGTCTCTCTACCTCTCAACTTCTCGCTCCACCTCATACTTATTGGACTACCTTTCTATCTCTCTCTAATTCTCTGCTTCGATCTCTACCTCTCTACTTCTCGCTCCACCTCTCTATTTCTCCTTCCACCTCCACTTTTCCCTTTACCTCTCTACCTCTCTCTATACCTCTCCACTGCTCTCTCCACCTCTCAACTACTCTCTGTCCACCTCTCTTTACCTTTCTGCTTCTCTCTACACCTCTCCCCTTCTTGCACTACCTCTGTACTTCGATCTCCACCTCTCTATACTTATACTTATTGTTCCGCCTCTCTATGTCTCCCTCTACCTCTCTCCTTCTCTCTTTATCCCTCTCCTTCTTTCTCTACCTCTCTAAATCCCACTCTACTTCTCGCTTCACATCTCCATGACTCTCTCTATGTCTCTATGCCTTTCTCTTACTCTCGATCTCTCTCTCCACCTCCATAATTCTCGCTCTACATCTTTACTTCTTGCTCTACATCTCTATTTCTCCCTCCACCTCTCTAATTCTTGCTCTATTCTACATCACTCCTTCTTGCTCTCCATCTCCAATTCTCCCTCCACCTCTCTAATTCTTGCTCTACATTGCTCCTTCTTGCTCTACATCTCTAGTTCTCTCTTTGACTCTCTACTTCTTCTTCCACCTTTCTGCTTCTCTGTACATATCTACTTCTTGCGCTACCTCGCTATTTCTCTCTCCAGCTCTCTTGTTCTTACTCCACCTCTTATTCTTACTCTACTTCGCTACTTCTCCATCTTCCTGCCTATTTCTCTCTCTACCTCATACGATTTGCTCCACTTCTCCACCTGTCTCACTATCTGTTTACTTATCTCTCTCTCTACTTCTTTCTCAACATCTCACTCTACCTCTCTACTTCTCTCGATATCTCTTGACTTCTCTCAATTTCTCTACTTGTCCCTACACCTCTCTACTTTTCTCTCTACCTCTCTACTTCTCTGTTTACCTATCTACTTCTCTCTCCACCTCTCTAATTATCTCTCCACCTCTCAACCTCGCTATTTCCCTCTCCGCCTCTTACTTCTCTCTTAACCTCTCTAGTTCACTCTGCACATACCTCCTTCTCTCTCTAACTGTCTACTTATCTTGCCACCTCTGCACTTCCTGCTCTATCTCTACTTATACCTTCACCTCTACTTCTCGCTCTACGTCTCTCCAGCTCTCGTTGTCTCTCTCCACCTCTCCTCCCTGCATCTCTCAACATTTCTCCACCTTTGTTCATGAGGCGCGGGAGAGGCAAATGGAATAAGATACAGTTTGAGGTTGAAACAGAATGGGAATGGAATTGGGAAGTCTTTCCATTTTGGATGTTCAGTCATCCATTTAAAAGGTTCATACGTAGCTTATCCACCCAAATAACGAAGTGGAAGTTAACTGACTATGACCTGAAGCCTGATTCTCAATAGGTGTTGATTACATACTCTTGAAGTTTAACGGGTGTGTGAGTTATCCGACGCATCTCAAAGCTCAAAGCCATGGTTTGCTCCTCCTGCTCCATGTGGGAAGCCAGGAACATTTCCAGTACTTGTGCAGGACGTGTCTCCAGCTACAACTCCTGGAAGACCAGGTTTCAGAGCTGGAACGATGGCTGGAGACATTGCGGAGCATCCGCAAAGTGGAGAGTATCGCGATTAACATGTATAGAGAGGTGGTCACACTGCAGGCTCAGGCTCCACAGGCAGGGAGGGAATGGGTGACCACCAGGCAGAGCAAGAGAGTTCGGCAGTCAGAGCAGGAATCTCCTGTGGCCATTCCGCTGCAAAACAGACAGACCGCTTTGGTTGAGGGGAATGGCCTCTCAGGGAAAATCAGAAACATCCAAATTCGTTGCACCCCCATGGGTTCTGCTGCAGAGGGGAGGAGTAAAAAGTGTGGGAATACGATTTTTATGGGGGATTCAATTGTGGGGGAATAGATAGGCATTTCTTCGGCTGCAGACGAGACTCCAGGATGGTATGTTGCCTCCCTGGTGCTCAGGTCAAGGATGTCTCAGAATGGGTACAGGACATTCTGAAGGGGGCGGGCCAATTGATCACTGAGCTGTCTCTACCCCTGCTGCAGATGTCAGGGATGCACTATGAGGTGATTAGAAGAAAGAAAAAATAATAATTACTCATTTCACAAATGTTTGCATGATACGCTATGATTAGTACACATATCACACTTGGGCTTTAATCATGTCTAATGTGATTTATATGCTTTTATCCTTAAGCTTGTAAGCCCTCCCTCATCTTCCTCCAATCCTTCCGAGAAACTCCCCAGAATCAGACATCTGCAGGGAGGCAGAGTTATTTGCTGGGCTCTTGTCAGCCGGTGCAAGAGATCTCCCGTACAAACTGAGCATTTACCCTTCACATTCTCATCTGTCCCAAGGCCCAAGCACTGTAAGTATCCCTTCCGTTTTCCATTTCAGCAGACCAGCATTTCTGTCCATCCCCAATAACCCACCCCCCATACAGCATCTCGAGATCTCCACCACCAGGTTCTGTGTAGTTGTGAGCAGCCCTGAGCATTGCCAATTTGAGGTTGCGTGTGATACCTTCGTCCCTAGGGGCAGCAGGGTAGCACCAGTGGATAGCACTGTGACTTCACAGCGCCAGGGTCCCAGGTTTGATTCCCCACTGGGTCACTGTCTGTGCGGAGTCTGCACTTTCTCCCCGTGTCTGCATGGGTTTGCTCCTGGTGCTCCGGTTTCCTCCCACAGTCCAAAGATGTGCTTGTTAGGTGGATTAGCCATGATAAATTGCCCTTAGTGACCAAAAAGGTTCGGAGGGTTGATTGGGTTATGGGGATAGGGTGGAAGTGAGGGCTTAAGTGGGTCGGTGCAGACTCGATGGGCCGAATGGCCTCTTTCTGCACTGTATGTTCTATGTTCTATGTCTTCCCCACGACACCCACACCCTCCCGCCTCCAGATAACTATGGAACCCTCCCCATGGATCACATTTGACCTCCCCACGGTCGCCTTCCCTCCCCCCCATCTCGCCAGCTCATCCCGCGGTACAGGTCAATGTGAAGTCATACGGCGGGAATTTTCTGATGGGGAATTCCAGCCCTGACACCCAAAGCAAATAATAGAATCCCTACAGTGCAGAGGAGGACATTTGGCCCAACGAGTCTGCACTAACCCTCAGACGGAGCACTCCACGCAGGGTCCACACCCCCACCCAGCCTGCCCTATCCCTGTAAGCGGCAATTGATCACGGCCAATCCACCTAACCTGCACATCTTTGGACTGTGGGAGGAAACCGGAGCACCCGGAGGAAACTCACGCAGACACGCATAGTCACACAAGATCGTTGATGTTGTGTGTCGGCAGTGCCAGTGTGCAAACACAGCAGCCCCACACCAATTTAGCAGTGGTCCAACGTTAGAAACCTCCCCAATTGTGGACTCAATGCCTCTCTTCATGAATTCCACGGTACTGAATGTTTTCTAACCGTGCTTTCAATCTGTCCCTGCCACCTTCAGAGAGCAACGCCCAAGAACCCCCAACTCCCTCTGCCTCATTAAGTTTATATTGTCTCTTCCTACCCTCATAATCTTTTATTATTCAGTCACGGGATGTGGCCACTACTGGCTGGACCAGCATTTATTGCCCACTCTTAATTGCCCTTCAGCTGAGTGGCTTGCTGGGCCATTTCGGAGGGAATTGTTGTTGATCTGGCATCACGTGTTCATGGTCATCATTGATTTAATTCCAGATTTTTATTCAGTTCATATTTTTCCAACTGCCCTGGTGGGATTCGAATATGTGTCCCCCAGAGAGTTAACCTGGGTCTCCAGATCACCAGTCCAGTGACAATACCACTACGCCATCACCTACCCATAAAATGTTGCGTAGTATTAAATTCCAGTTACCACTTGAAATGAAATGAAAATGAAATGAAATGAAAGTCGCTTATTGTCACACAAGTCGGCTTCAAATGATGTTTTCTGTTAGCCTATCTGTCATGTAGCAGGTGCTGTGTATCATTTTTGTTGTTTGCAACTCCTCCAAGTTTCGATATATCACAATCTCCTCTGGTTGGAGCCCAATCAGAACTTTACATAAGTTCAGCATAACTTCCCCACAGGCCTTCAATCGGATGGGTTGGTAAAAGTCCAGCTTTGCCAGTCTTCAGGCTGGCTGACTCACAACGTGCTAGTTTCTGACTAATCCTGGGTAAACGTCCAACTCAGTAGTTCACACTTACGCCTCACAGATGAATTTGTGACAATTAACAAGTCATCAGCAGAACAGGGATTGGGTCCTGACAGGTGTTCCAGTCTGATAGAAGCAGTCTGCTACTTCAAACAGGCGCTTCCGCAGGATGGCGATAGTTGATCAGTTCGGAGCACTGACATCACGCAATGCGGAAGGCCATTCATCCTCGTGACAGCACCAAGCAGTAGATGGTCTCGGAATTTTTATTCTTCCATAGAATGTGCGCATTGCTGAAAAGGGTGTACCTTCCCTTTAGCATTTTATGGGACAGTGTGGAGCAATCCTTTTCAAAGTCGGGACCGCGACCCGTGGGTGGGCGTCGGGAGGGTCGCGGAGCCGTCCATCGGGGCGTTCCCGATCGCGGGAATTAATGCTCACCGGCCGCAGCTTTTGGAATACGAGCGCGCTGCACAAGCGTGCCCGCTCATCAGTGCACGTTCCCGGAGCCAAGAAAGAAACACCACCTCCTCCTGATGTCAGCGCACTGACCCAGGAGAGGATTTAGATAAATTTAGAGTACCAATTATTGTTTTTTTTTCCCCAAATAGGTGCCAATTCAGCGTGGCCAACCCACCTACCCTGCACATCTCTGGGTTGTGGGAGTGAAACCCACACAGACAGGGGGAGAATGTGCTAAATCCACATGGACAGTGACCCAGGGCCGGGATTCGAACCCGGGTCCTCAGCACCATAGGCAGCAGTGCTAACCACTGCGCCACGTGTCGACCCAGAAGATTTCCTGAAAATTCAATGCAGTCTTCCTGCCTGAAGCGAGGCAGAGCGCAGGTCGTACGCCCCCAACACTGACATCACGTACTGTGGCCGCAATGGCTATTCCTCCATTTTGTCAGCAGCAAACAAGCAAGAGGACTGTAAAATTTAAAATGGATTATTTTGTAATAAGGAAGTGAGGACCAGAGACACAAACAGGCCAGGGTCTCACAACTAAACCTACCAGACAGAGCTGCTCTAGGAGAATCCACAGCAGGTCAAAGCAGCGCTGGTGTGAACTGTTCAGGAGGGTCCACGACAGGACAAAGCAGTGGGGGTGTGAGCTCCAGGAGAGTCCACAACAGGACAAAGCAGTGGGGGTGTGAGATCCAGGAGGGTCCACAACAGGACAAAGCAGTGGGGGTGTGAGATCCAGGAGGGTCCACAACAGGACAAAGCAGTGGGGGTGTGAGCTCCAGGAGAGTCCACAACAGGACAAAGCAGTGGTGGTGTGAGCTCCAGGAGGGTCCACAACAGGACAAAGCAGTGGTGGTGTGAGCTCCAGGACCTCTGATGCACAGCCCATACTGAAATGTAAAATTGATTGACAAAGCAAGTGAGATCGTGAGTACTAAGCAAGCTCACCTGTCGTATTAAAGGTAAACTAAAATGGGGGGTCGCGAAGGCCGGCCGTCATGGGTCCGGAAGGTTGGTCAGTGGGTAAGAAAATGTGTAGATGGAGCTTTACTCTGTATCTAACCCCGTGCTCTACCTGCCCTGGGATTGTTTGATGGGGACAGTGTAGAGGGAGCTTTACTCTGTATCTAACCCCGTGCTGTACCTGCCCTGGGAGTGTTTGATGGGGACAGTGTAGAGAGAGCTTTACTCTGTATCTAACCCCGTGCTGTACCTGCCCTGGGATTGTTTGATGGGGACAGTGTAGAGGGAGCTTTACTCTGTATCTAACCCCGTGCTGTACCTGTCCTGGGAGTGTTTGATGGGGACAGTGTAGAGGGAGCTTTACTCTGTATCTAACCCCGTGCTGTACCTGTCCTGGGAGTGTTTGATGGGGACAGTGTGGAGGGAGTTTTACTCTGTATCTAATCCCGTGCTGTACCTGTCCTGGGAGTGTTTGATGGGGACAGTGTAGAGGGAGCTTTACTCTGTATCTAACCCCGTGCTGTACCTGTCTTGGGAGTGTTTGATGGGGACAGTGTAGAGGGAGCTTTACTCTGTATCTAACCCCGTGCTGTGCCTGTCCTGGGAGTGTTTGATGGGGACAGTGTAGAGGGAGCTTTACTCTGTATCTAACCCTGTGCTGTGCCTGTCCTGGGAGCGTTTGATGGGGACAGTGTAGAGGGAGCTTTACTCTGTGTCTAACCCCGTGCTGAACCTGTCCTCCAAGAAAGAATCTTAACTCGGGAACAAAGAAGTAAAAAAATTATGTTTTGACGTATGGTGTTGTCAATTGTATCAAGGCAAATAAAGATACAAAGCTCATGTGTGTTATATGCAGGGAAGTAATGACAAAAGAGAGGAGAAGTTTCAGATTTTGGAAGAGAAGTGGTGGGTAAAAAATTCCTTTTGAGGTCTTGACCCAGTGTCACTGACTCAAAATACTGCTGAACCTGATCTGAGACAGTACATTAAACGCATGTGTAAAAGTCCATGATGCTGTGCAGCAAGGTGGTGCAGTGGTTAGCACTGCTGCTTTGTGGCGGCAAGGGTCGGAGTTCGGTCTTGGCCCCGGGTCACTGTCGGTGTGGAGTTTGCACATTCTCCCCCTGTCCGCTTGGGTATCACCCGCACAACCCAAAGATGTGCAGGGTAGGTGAATTAGCCACGCTAAATTGTTCCTTCATTGGAAAAAAAAGATCTGGGTACTCTAAATTTATTTTTAAAAATTCCATGAGGCTGGCAGGATTCTGGAGTCGCATTTGCCAGGAATATCCAGTGCTGAGTAAAACAAGCATTCGGTTCCTATATTTGAGAGGTTGAATTTTCCTCCCTTAAGAAGATCAAAGCAGTATAAAGTGTACCTGGTTAGAGTGAGATTGTGACGACCAAGCAGACTCACCTTTCACATTAAAGGGATCAGAGAATGGTGGGTCGTAAAGGTTGCCAGTTGGAAAAGGGGGTCCTGGGAGAAAAGTTTGTAAAATACTGGTGCAGAGGGAGCTTTACTCTACATCAAACCCCGTGCTGTACCTTTCCTGGGAGTGTTTGATGGGGACAGTGTAGAGGGAGCTTTACTCTGTATCTAACTCCGTGCTGTACCTTTCCTGGGAGTGTTTGATGGGGACAGTGTAGAGGGAGCTTTACTCTACATCTAACCCCGTGCTGTACCTGTCCTGGGAGTGTTTGATGGGGACAGTGTAGGGGGAGATTACTCTGTATCTAACCCCATGCAGTACCTGTCCTGGGAGTGTTTGATGGGGACAGTGTAGAGGGCGATTACTCTGTATCTAACCCCATGCTGTACCTGTCCTGGGAGTGTTTGATGGGACAGTGTAGAGGGAGCTTTACTCTGTATCTAACCCCGTGCAGTACCTGTCCTGGGATTGTTTGATGGGACAGTGTAGAGGGAGCTTTACTCTGTATCTAACCCCGTGCTGTACCTGTCCTGGGAGTGTTTGATGGGGACAGTGTAGAGGGAGCTTTACTCTGTATCTAACCCCGTGCTGTACCTGTCCTGGGAGTGTTTGATGGGACAGTGTAGAGGGAGCTTTACTCTGTATCTAACCCCGTGCAGTACCTGTCCTGGGAGTGTTTAATGGGGACAGTGTAGAGGAAGCTTTCCTCTGTATCTAACCCCGTGCTGTACCTGTCCTGGGAGTGTTTGATGGGGACAGTGTGGAGGGAGCTTTCCTCTGTATCTAACCCCATGCTGTACCTGTCCTGGGAGTGTTTGATGGGGACAGTGTAGAAGGAGCTTTACTCTGTGATGTGACCATCCATTCACTCGGAACACGATTAGAAGTAAACTGTGGTTGTAATAGACTTCCAAGTGAGCCTGCCTGCGACCAGAAGAACTGAGGGCTTGTTCACACGGCTGCAGCACTTTATACTTCCGGTAGTAGGAGGGGCCATAGGCGGAGCCATGAGCAGAGCCACGGGTGGAGCCCTGTACAAGCTCCTTATCTCCCCCTGTGGACAGAGCCATGCAACGGCTCACAGACAGAGTCCACAAGGACACAATGCTATACAATGTGAATTAGTATGAATTATATGAATTACATTCACCACATTCACCCCCTGTAAAAAATTCAAGTCCGGTGGGGGTGACGGGTCTACAGGTTGAGCCGATCCGGTGGCCGAGTCGTCCTTTGGGATCGGCAGAGCACCGGGGTTGCAGCCTCTTCGGGTGGCTGGGTGGTGACGGTCGGCGTGGATGTGAGGGTGGACTCCGGGGGTGTTTTGGTCCGAGCTCAATTCCTTTTTTTTTATAAATTTAGATTACCCAATTATTTTTTCCAATTAAGGGGCAATTTGCCGTGGCCAATCCACCTACTCTGCACATTTTTGGGTTGTGGGGGCGAAACCCACGCAGACACGGGGAGAATGTGCAAACTCCACACGGACAGTGACCCAGAGCCGGGATCGAACCTGGGACCTCAGCGCCGTGAGGCGGTTGTGCTAACCACTAGGCCACCGTGCTGCCCCTCGAGCTCAATTCCTGACCGGTGCGATGGGCGCAGGGGGGCACAGGAAAACTATAGGCGTGGGGGCGCAGGGCATGGGGGGTTGGGTGGGGTGTAGTGTGAGGAGTACCTCGGCGGTGGTGGTGGTGGTGGTGGAGGATCCTGCAAGCGCCAGGTCCCGGAGGGAAATGGTGGCCTGACGGCCGTCGGGGTATTCAATTAAGGCGTAATGGGGGTTCGAGTGAAACAGTAGCACTCTCTCTACCAGCGGGTCCGTTTTGTGTGTCCGGACATGCTTCCGGAGGAGAACCAGGCCCAGTGTCCTCAACCAAGATGGGAGCGAAGCCCCCGTGGAAGTGCCCCTAGGGAAAACAAATAGTCGCTCGTGAGGGGTCTGGTTAGTGGCAGTGCACAGGAGAGACCTAATTGCGTGGCGCACGTCGGGGAGGACCTCCTGCCAGTGGGAGGTCGGGAGATTCCTGGACCAGAGGGTCAGTAGGACGGTCTTCCAGACCGTCGCATTCTCCCTCTCCGCCTGCCCGTTCCCCCTGGGGTTATAGCTGGTAGTCCTGCTCGAGGCGATGCCCTTGTTGAGCAGGTACTGACGCAGCTCGTCGCTGATGAAGGACAAACCCCGGTCGCTGTGTACGTAGCTGGGGAAACCGAACAGGGTGAAGACACTGTGCTGGGCTCTGATGACTGTGCGGGAGGTCATATCGGGGCACGGGATGGCAAAGGGGAAACGGGAGAATTCGTCTATGACGTTGAGGAAGTACACATTTCGGTTGGTCGAGGGAAGTGGCCCTTTGAAATCGATGTTCAGGCGTTCAAAGGGCCGGGAAGCATTTACCAGGTGGGCCTTGTCTGGTCTATAGAAGTGCGGTTTGCACTCCGCGCAGATCGGGCAATCCCTGGTGATGGCTTTTACCTCCTCGGTGGAGAAAGGCAGATTTAGGGCTTTGACGTAGTGGGCGAGCCGGGTGACCCCTGGGTGGCAGAGGTCGTTGTGGATAGCCTTTAGACGATCGTCTTGTACGCTGGCGCATGTGCTGCGGGACAGGGCACCTGGGGGCTCGTTGAGCTTCCCCGGTCGATGTATGATGTCATAATTATAGGTGGACAGTTCGATCCTCCACCTCAGGATTTAATCGTTTTCTATTTTGCCCCTTTGCGAGTTGTCGAAGATGAAGGCAACCGATCTTACCTGCGAGGTAGTGCCTCCAGTGCCGTACGGCTTCCACAATGGCTTGAGCTTCTTTTTCGACTGAGGAGTGTCGAAGTTCCGAAGCGGAGAGGGTTCGGGAGAAGAAAGCTACTGGTCTCCCTGCCTGATTCAGAGTGGCAGTGAGAGCGACCTCTGAGGCGTCGCTCTCCACCTGAAAGGGGACGGATTCATCCACCGCCCACATGGCGGCTTTGGCGATGTCCTCCTTGATGCAGTTGAAGGCCTGGAGGGCCTCTGCTGACAGTGGGAAGAGTGCGGTCTTAAATAGTGGGCGAGCTTTGTCCGCATACTGGGGGACCCACTGGACGTAATAAGAGAAGAATCCCAGGCACCTCTTGAGGGCCCTGGGACAATGAGGGAGAGGGAGTTGTAAGTTGTAAGTTGCATATGGTCCGGGTCGGGGCCCAGGACTCAGTTTTCCACGACATAGCCGAGGATGGCTAGTCTGGTAGTGTGGAAAACGCATCTCTCCTTATTGTAGGTGAGATTAAGTTTCTGGGCAGTTTGGAGAAATCGGTGAAGGTTAGCGTTGTGGTCCTGCTGATCATGGCTGCAGATGGTGACATTGTCCAAGTACGGAAACTTGGCCCACAGCCCGTACTGGTCCACCATTTGGTCCATTGCTCATTGGAACACCGAGACCCCATTCGTGATGCCAAAGGGGACCCGGAGCAAATGGAAGAGGCGGCCATCTGCCTCGAACGCCATGTAGTGGCGGTCGCCCGGGCGGATTGGGAGCTGGTGGTATGCAGACTTCAGATCCACCGTGGAGAGGATGTGGTACTGGGCGATCTGGTTGACCATGTCTGCAATCCGGGGGAGGGGATACGCGTCGAGGTGCGTGAACCAGTTAATGGTCTGGCTGTAATCAACCACCATCCGGAACTTTTCCCAGGTCTTGGTGGCCACTACCTGAGCTCTCCAGGGGCTGTTACTGGCCTTTATGACTCCCTCACGTAGGAGCCGCTGGACTTCGGCTCAGATGAATACTCTATCCTGCAGGCTGTACCGCCTGCTGCGGGTGGCTACTGGTTTACAGTTAGCTGTTAGGTTAGCGAAGAGTGGAGGGGGGTTGATTTTTAGAGTCACTAAGCTGCAGATGGTGAGAGGGCGTCGGGGAGTGTGAGGCTCCTGCGGTTACACTGAAAGTCGAGTCCCAGTAAGAGTGGGGCGCAGAGGTCAGGGAGTATGTACAGCTGGAAATTAGAGTAGCTGGCGCCCTGAATCGTTTGGGTCGTGACGGTGCGCCCTTGTATTTGGACCGAGTGCGAGCCCGAGGCGAGGGAGATAGTTTGCCGTGCAGGGAAGATAGGGAGCGAACAGCGTCTTACCAGGTCAGGATGTACGAAGCTCTCGGTGCTCCCGGAGTCGAAGAAGCACGGTGTCTTGTATCCGTTGATTTGAACGGACATCATCAAGCTCCGGAGGTGCTTCGGACGCGACTGGTCCAACGTGACTGCGTTGAGTTGTGGGTAGTCGGCGTCTCGATCAGCAGTGCTGGAGTGGCCCCATGATGACTGTCCGCTGAGGTCGTAGTCGTTGAGGTGAACATCATGATGGCCAAGATGGCGGCCCCCGTTGATCGCACATGGCGGGTGATGAAGAAGATGGCGGCCCTCATGAGTCACACATGTCAGGCGGAGGCGGAGTCGGCAGACACGCTGCAACGTTGCAGGCCCTGCGGGTCTGCGAATTGGGGGAGCGATTGTTCTGGACTGCGGGGGAGTTAGAGGGTTTCGATTTCACCTGGCATACTTTGGCATAATGTCCTTTGCGACCGCAGCTGCTGCAGGTCACGTTGAGGGCCGGGCAGTGCTGCCATGGGTGTTGGGGCTGGCCACAAAAATGGCACGCTGGCGCTCCATAGTGAGTGGGTGGCCGCGCGGCGCAGGCCTGGGGCAGTCGCTGGTCGGGGGTCCACGATGGGGTCGCTTGGTCCGCGGGGAATGAGTTTAGACTGCGGAACGCGACCTCCATAGTCGTTTCTAGCTCTACCCTGTCCTCCAAGGTCTGGGCCCCTTTCTCGAGTAGTCCCTGGCGCACATAGTTAGACCGGAGCCCCGCAATGTACACATCACGGACAGCGAGTTCCATATGCTGGGAGGCCGTTACAGCCTGAAAGTTGCAGTCCCGAGGAAGGGCTTTTAAGTCGCGCAGGAAGTCTTCCAGCGACTCTGCAGGGCGCTGGCGGCGGGTCGTGAAAATGTGCCGCACGTAGACCTCGTTTACCAGCTGCACGTACAATCGGTCGAGCATAGCGAGGGCCTCAGTATAGGAGTCGGTATAATTGAGTTGCGTAGAGATACGATGGCTCACCCGTGCGTGCAGGAAGCTGGGTTTCTGCTCCTCTGTAGTCTCGGAGGTGATCGATTCAGCCAGGTAGGCCTTGAAACACCGAAGCCAGTGTAGGAAGATTTCCTTCACCTCTGCAGCCTGCGGGTCGAGTTCTAGTCGATCAGGTTTGAGGGCTGATTCCATAGTAGTTTTCTTAAGTCTATTAAATTGATGTGACCATCAATTCACTCGGAACACGATTAGAAGTAAACTGTGGTTTTACTAGCTCCCTCTACACTGTCCCCATCAAACAATCCCAGGACAGGTACAGCACGGTGTTAGATACAGAGTAAAGCTCCCTCTACACTGTCCCCATCAAACACTCCCAGGACAGGTACAGCACGGTGTTAGATACAGAGTAAAGCTCCCTCTACACTGTCCCCATCAAACACTCCCAGGGCAGGTACAGCACGGGGTTAGATACAGAGTAAAGCTCCCTCTACACTGTCCCCATCAAACACACCCAGGACAGGTACAGCACGGGGTTAGATACAGAGTAAAGCTCCCTCTACACTGTCCCCATCAAACACTCCCAGGACAGGTACAGCACGGGGTTAGATACAGAGTAAAGCTCCCTCTACACTGTCCCCATCAAACACTCCCAGGACAGGTACAGCCCGGGGTTAGATACAGAGTAAAGCTCCCTCTACACTGTCCCCATCAAACACTCCCAGGACAGGTACAGCACGGGGTTAGATACAGAGTAAAGCTCCCTCTGCACTCTCCCCATCAAACACTCCCAGGACAGGTACAGCACGGGGTTAGATACAGAGTAAAGCTGCCTCTACACTGTCCCCATCAAACACTCCCAGGACAGATTGAGTCATATGCCTTATTTAAACATGCTGATGCGGATCTTGCCAGGAGAGGGCGAGATCTTGATCGTGACGTCTCGCGAGGTTCTCAAGCTTTGGGTGTGACAAGGCCATTGAATCGCGCTCACTATTTCCCTTTAAATAGCTGTCCCTCCCAGAACTATTAGCCACTTCCTCATTGTGCCCATAATGTGGTTTTGGGATGAAACACATTATTGTTGCTGCTGTTTTCACCCTGGCAGGAGTGAAGAGAAAATAAGTCAAGGGGTGGATAATCCAGACTGGAATATTGTTTGGGATTATCTGGGACTTGGGAGCAAATAAACATTGTTCCATTTTACACTCTGAATAGTAAAAGCAATCAGGGAAAACAAAAAGGTGCTGGACAGAGTGACTGAGATGTACCAAAGCGATGGAGACAGAAAGAAAGACACAGACGCACCCACAAGGGAGGGAGAGAGAGATGAAATAAGTGAGTGATTGAAAAAGAGAGACACATAGTTAAGGAAAAATACAGATAATAGTCTTTATTAATGTCACAAACTACATTAACATTGCAACAAAGTTACTGTGAAAAGCCCCTAGTCACCACATTCCGGCCCCTGTTCGGGTACACCGAGGGAGAATTCAGAATGTCCAATTCACCTGACAAGCACGTCGTTCGGGACTTGTAGGAGGAAACCGGAGCCCCCGGAGGAAACCCACGCAGACACGGGGAGAACGTGCAGACTCCGCACAGGCAGTGACCCAAGCCGGGAATCGAACCCGGTCCCTGACGCTGTGAAGCAACAGTGCTAACCACTGTGCTACCGTGCCCCCCGCAAAGAGAGGGAGATAGAGGAATAGAATGAGAGAGATTGGTCGACACCAGAGAGAAATCCAGCCCAAAAGAGACAGGTAGAGAGTGTGTAGACAGACACACATAATACGAGAGAACAAGTGAGCAATAGAGTGAGAGGCAGAGCGAAAACTGGATCATAGAATCATAGATGTTTACAGCATGGAAACAGGCCCTTCGGCCCAGCCTGTCCATGTCAGTTTCTCTCACTAAGCTAGTCCCACGCCATTTGACCCATATCCCTCTGCACCCATCCTGCCCATGTAACTGTCTAACTGCTTTTTAAAAGACAAACCCTACCCGCCTGTCAGCTCATTCCAGATGCTCACCACCCTCTGTGGGAAGAAATGTCCCTTCTGGTCTCCTTTATATCTCTCCCCTCCCATCTTAAACCTATGTCCTTGTAGCCATCTAAAATGGCCTCCCACAAAGAGTGATGGGAAATGCGGTCAAGCTTAGGACACGGGCAAGCTGCAGTTTGTACATTAGCAAACTGCAGCCCAGACTTTATGCAGAAACTGACAGCCGTACCGGCTTACCAGAACAGGCGCCGGAATGTGGCGACTAGGGGCTTTTCACAGTAACTTCATACTTGTGACAATAAAAAAGATTATTATTATTACCTGCAAATGGCCATTAAAAGGCAGTTAAAGCAACAATGGGACAATCAGATCAATCACATCTTCTGCCAGATGAAACGGCACAAGCCCTTGCTCGGAGCCCTCCCAGGATTGGCCACTGAATGCCCACCCCAAAAGTGATGTGGCAGCCCCTGATTGGATGTGACCGATCAGAGGATGGAGGCCTGAGCAATTGATTGACAGTGACCCAGAAACCACCCACCAAAGGGGCGGGGAAAATGGTTAAAAGGCTGCGCAGACATCATTTCTTTCTCTTTTGGACCGGCTCTTGCACCTGACATCCAACTGCAGCACAGCTACCGACATCAGCCAAATTCAAGGACCCACGACATCTACTGAAGGTCGCCAACAAGCATCGGCAATCTACCTGAGTTCCAGCCGCCAGAAGTTAGGAAACAGATAAGGCCTTATCTACCCTGCACCTGCCGGTCACCTGGAAGTTAAGTTAAGGCCGTTTAAGTGTGATAGTTATAGTCTTAGTGTGCATGAATGCGTGATTACTTAAATATATAACCTTGTGTCTAATAAATAAACTGTGATTGAGCTGAAATACTTGTGTGATTATTGGTCCACCATATGAGTTAAACACATACTGTGGTTATAACAGAGCACCAGCCTCTAGTTCTAGACTCCTCTACCTTTGGGAAAAGATGTCGACTATCTACCTTACCTATGCTCCTCATTATTTTATAGACCTCTATAAGTTCACCCCTAAGCCTCCTACTCTCGAGGGAAAAAAGTCCTAGCCTACCACCTCTCCTGAGAACTCAGACCATCAAGTCCTGGTAACATCCTCGTAAATCTCTTCCGCACTCTTTCCAGTTTAACAATATTGTTCCTATAATAGGGTGACCAGAACTGAACACAGTATTCCATGTGTGGCCTTACCAATGTCTTGTACAACTTGAACAAGACGTCCCAACTCCTGTATTCAATATTCTGACCAATAAAACCTAGCATGCTGAATGCCGCCTTCACCACCCTGTCCACCTGCGACTTCCCCTTTAAGGAGCTATGTACCTGTACCCCTAGATCTCTTTGTTCTGTAACTCTCCCCAACTCCCTACCATTAACTGAGTCGGTCCTGCCCTGATTTGATCTCCCAAAATGCATCACCTCACATTTATCCAAATTAAACTTCCATCTGCCATTCATCGGCCCACTGGCCCAAGAAGAAAACACAGAGGAAGGGATTCAGCGACACTGGGGACAGAAGATGAGATGGGTGTTATTTAATTTGAAAAGTTCCATGTGTCATATTGTCGGGTGCTTCCGACGGCCGAGCTGGTGAGACCATTGCCCAATTAAAAAAACATTTTTATTAAATGAATTTAGAGTCCGCAATTTTTTATCAATTAAGGGGCAATTTTAGCTTGGCTAATCCACCTACCCTGCACATCTTTGGGTTGTGGGGGCGAAACCCAGGCAGACACGGGGAGAATGTGCAAACTCCACACGGACAGTGACCCAGAGCTGGGATCGAACCTGGGACCTCAGCGCCGCATTGCCAATATGTAGCAGTACAAAGTGATATCGCACGAGTTTCACAGCAGAATTAGCTGTCCCACCATCTGATTCGCCGGTTCCATGCCCGAACATGTAACTTGCTTTAATAGTGAACATTCGAAACCCTCATTCACTGAGCCGCAGTACCCGCCCAGCTAACACCCCCCCCCCCCCCCCCCCCCCCACTCCAGTGCCCACTCAGTGATCTTCGATCGTCTTCATCTTCCATGTCCTACCTTCTCTCAAAGAGCCATCCGCCAAGCCGGTATTACTGGAGAATCCCACCATGTACTACTCCCCCCCCCCCCCCCCCTTCCACAGCAGGAGCCCACAGATCTCCGACCCCTGCCCTGCCGGGAACATGCGGGAGACTATGCTCAGGCACCCTCCCCAATCCACACTCACCCTCTAGTCATGGGGGACCTCTCCAGTGCTGATGCCCAGCTCGTAGGTGCTTAATTGTTGCCCGCTGCCTCTATGGTGCTGACTCCTCCACTGTTCAGGCAATGTTTCCAGGCCTCACACTCTGATTGGAACATGGGGCAATCACACTATTGTCTGAGACATGTACCCACTGGAATGCACCTGAGCCATTTGTTTATTGGCAAAATGGGTCAACATTAACAAAGATTCGAAAATAAACTGCATAACATTCCACATATCACACTAACCATTAATCAACAAGGTAACGTCACTGTTCCATATTGGTACCAACACAAAGCTACATCAGCTCATTTCCACAAAGAAATCAAACACGCGGTATCACCACTCGTAGGTTCCTCAACAGGAATGGAGGATAAGCCTGAGAATGCGTTGTCATGTCCAGAACTTTGTTGCAGAAATGATCTGTCCGTCAATGTTGAGTGTTCCACGTATCAGTGGCATTCTCCATCCAGGAGCCACAACTGTGCAGACCCCTCCTGCACAGTCCAATCTCACCGGAACTAAATCCTGGCATCCACATATTCCACTGGTGCTTGCGGTGCAGTTGAACATCCTTGACTTCCAACGTGTTTAACATGCGGTGACATGCCAGTTACATGCAGCACCCACCACACCAGTAAGAAAAGCCTCAGCAAGCTGCAAAAGCACTTCTTCAATGCCTTCATCAGGTGGCCCATTTGGATCAACGTCGCACCGTCTTCTTGCTTGTAAACTGAATTGCCTTCTGGGCTCTCACATTCCCCGTTCCAGGAACCGGGTATCTTCGAAAAAATTGCCCTTCTTTCAGGTTACACAAAAAGAAGGAAACAGCAACAGCAGCCACCAGGCATCTACAGCCACCAGCAGGAGCAAACACTTGAGGATAGTTCATTTGCTACAATGGTCAACGGTACCAGTATACAAAAAGATGAAAACCAAACAGTCCATGTATCACACCCACCATTAATCAACAAGGAAAAGGCGCCATGGCAAACACACATAAGTACGTTTTCAGAATATCGGTTCAAACACAAAACTACAGCCAGTTCATCAGTCCAAAGAAAACTAAACACACTTAATCTCTCCTCGCAGGTCCTCAGTAAAATGGAGGGTCCATGCCATTTGATCACTTTACCTATCAGTCTCAATCCATGAGCCCCCCCGTTGTACAGGCCTTCTTATACGGCCTAATTTAATCGGAACCAAAGCTCGGTATCCACAGGTTCTACTGGCGTTCAACATGCAAAGAAACAGCCTCGACTTTCCTTACTCCAAGCTACAAATCAAAGGGGCGGCAGTAAACAAACACTCATCCACCGGGCATTAAACGTTAGCCAGCCAACAGCACACATTCAGATCAATCCTCCTCTCCCCCGCCCTCCTGCAGCTCCCAGCAGTAGACTCAGCAGCAGGACAATATCGCACTGACACAGAGCAAGCCAGGAAAGGGAATGTTCCCCTTCCCCTCACCCAAAATTGGCAGCAGGTCATCTTATATCCTGCCTTTCCTAAGTCCAGACCACGAAAGCAAAGGGGTGACAGTAAACAAATACACTTCCTTTCGGCATTAAACATTAAATAGGCAACAGTACAATAAACTCGCCAGCAATCTGCAAAAAGCATTTCTTCAACACCTTCATCAAGTTCCTCATTTGGATCAACCTGCTGCTCTCCCTCCCTTCTGCAGCTCCCAGCAGTAGACTAATCAGCAGTGCAAAAATCACCCCACTCAAAGCACACCAGAAGAGAGAATGAGCTCCCCTTCTCCTTCTTCGGCACTGGCAGCGGGTTATCCTAGATCCTACCTTTCCTTAATCCAGGCCAGAGAAACAAAAGAGGGCCATCAAAGAAACACACGGCCTTCATCAAGTTGCTTATTCGGATCAATCCACTTCTCTCTCCCTTCCCACAGCTCCCAGCAACAGACTCTCAACAGTGGAAAATCATACTGGGATGTCACATTTCTTCAACAGGTTACTTGTTTGAATCAATCCACCTCTCTATCCACTTCCTACAGCTCCCATAGTGGATGCGTACAGTGGAAAGTCACATTGATACAGAACACGTCAGAAGAGAGAACGACCACCTTCCCCTTCTTCAGTGCTGGTAGCAGATCACCAGACATCCTCCCTTTCCTCGCTCCAGGTCACAGAAGCACAAGAGGCAGTAGCAAACAAACACACAGCCCTCCAGGCAGCTGCAGCTACATTTGGATCAGTCTGCCTCTGTCTCCCCCTCCCCAAGCTCCCAACAGGAGACTCTCAACAGTGGAAAGTCACAACAGAAAGTCACACCAATGCAGAGCATGCCAGAAGAGAGAAAGAGCCCCCTTCCCCCTTCTCCAGTGCTGGTGGCAAATCATCTTACATCCTCTGCCTTTGCTTACTCAAGGCCACAGAAGCGAGAAAGGCAGCAACAAACAACCACCCAGCCTTCAGGCATTTGCAGCTACTAGCAGGAGCGAGCAGCACAGACACAAACTGCAGCAGCACTTGAAAATATTTTATTTTATACAGTAACAAAGATTCAAAAATCAACTATGTCGCATTCCATATATCACGCTAACCATTAATCAACAAGGAAACGTCACCGTTCCATTTTGGTACCAATACAAAGCTACATCAGCTCATGTTCACAAAAAAACAAACACATGGAATGGAATTCTCCATCCCACCGCACAAGTGCCCCAGCCGGCCAATGGGGTTTCCCATTTTGGGCAGCCCCATGCCGGAGAATCCGGACAGCAGAGAATCCAGCCCATGGTATCACCTTTCATCATCCTTCGCAGGTTCCTCAGAATGTGCCATTGTGTCCAGAACTTTGTTGCAGAAATGATCTGTCCATCAATGTGTTTTTTGTTCGACGTATCAGCGCCGTTCTCCGTCCAGGAGCCGCAGCTGTGCCGGCCCCTCCCACACGGCCCAATCTCACCGGAACCAAATCCTGGCATCCACCTATTCCACCGGCGTTCAAGGTGGAGTTGAACATTCTTGACTTCCACTGTGTTTAACCCGCGATGGTGCGCCAGTTACAGGCAGCACTCACCACACCAGCGACAGAAGCATCAGCAATCTGCGAAAGCATTTCTTCAACCGCGTCATCAGGTGGTCCATTTAGAAGAATGTCGCGCACCAGGTCCCGCAGCGTCCTCTTGCTTCAAACTGAATTGCCTTCTGGACTCATCCATCCACCTGATCCCAGTGTTCCAGGACCCATGTATCTTCGGGGAAATTGTCTTTCTTTCTGGCTACAGAAAAGGAAGGAAACAGCAACAGCAGCCTCCAGGCATCTGCAGCCACCAGCAGGAGCAACCTGCGGCTGTGAAGCTCTCACAACCAACAAGATCAATTCCTTATCAGCAATAGCCTTCAGTTGTGAAGCTAGAGGCTGCTCACAGCCAAAGGGAGGTAAAGTGACGGTCAGCCTAGAACCACAAACCACTTCCTGGAAGTGCTTGCTTGGACAGACAAGCAGCAGCTGTAGCTGCCCCGGTTATGGGTATGCACAATATTGGAAGCCTCACAGACACTGAGTCCCTTAGCACCCCCCAGCCCAGGGACAACCCCCGACCTATAGAGTTCATCTCCCCCTACTCAGGCCCGTACCCTCCGAGGGGTCCCCCACCCTCCCCTTTGCACTGGGCTGCCAGCCGAGGAGTGGAAATGGCTACTCACCTTCTCATCTCCCCTCAGCAGCCACTGTGCTAGATTCCCATTTTGAAATAGGAATGCTAGACGGTGCCTGTGCGGCCACTCGCTGAGGAGCCGGAGAGTTCCTGGGAGGCCATTATATTGGACACCCATCTCGTTGATGAAAAGTAGATTGCTCTTAATTGGCCGCAATTGGGATCTTATCACGTCTGGGTGGGATCCGGAACCCGTCAAAGGCCGGTTAAATCATAAACCGATTTGCGCCCGGTGTGATCCCAATTTCGATTTCTCATGGGTTCATAAGTTCATAAGTTGATAAAGTACAGGAGCAGAATTAGACCATTTGACCCATCGAGCCTGCTCCGCCCATTCTATCATGGTTAATATGTTCCTCATTTTTTCCCTACAATAATCAATAATAATCTTTATTAGTGTCAGAAGTAGGCTTATATTAACACTGCAATGAAGTTACTGTGAAAAGCCCCTTGTCCCCACATTCCGGCGCCTGTTCAGGTATACAAGGGAGAATTCAGAATGTCCAATTCACTGAACAAGCATGTCTTTCGGGATTTGGCAGAGGAAACCGGAGCACCCGGAGGAAACCCACGCAGACACGGGGAGAACGTGCAGACTCCACGCAGACAGTGATCGAAGCTGGGAATCGAACCTTGGGACCCTGGCGCTGTGAAGCAACACTGCGCTACCGCGCTGCCCAATGGTACAGGCCAAGAGCTTGATTGCAAAACCAGTCAGAGCATCTCCTCCCTAGAACACATGATCCAGGAGCGGGAGTCGGCAATTTAGGCTCCCGAGGCTAACGCCTTCAATGTGATCATGGCTGATCCCATCCTGGCCCCAACTCTCCCGTGATTTAAACCGGCACAGATCCCGATTTCAGCCTGTCCCGTGATTTAAATGGCAGGGGTCCTCATTCCTGCCTCTCCTGTGATTTAAACCGGTGCATATCCCGATTTCAGTCTCTCCCGTGATTTAACTGACGGGAATCCCGATTTCAGTCTCTCCCGTGAATTAACCGGCACGGATCCTGATTTTTGCCCCGACCGTGATTTAACTGGTACGCCCGGACCCGCGGTGGGCACACTCGGATGTTAAATCATGCCCAGGGTGTGAGAAAATGAGATATGAAGAGCGAGTGAGAGGGTGCAGCAGAGATACAAACATCGGAAAAAACACGTTTAGTGAATGAGAGAGAGAGACAGAGAGAGACAGGGAGAGAGACAGACTGATAACTGTGAGAAAGAGAGAGCCGAAGGGAGGGAGAAATGTAGATTTTGTAGATGACTGTAATTTGGAGTGATTCCAGCTGTTTTTTTCAAACTCTCTGGATTGTCCATCTGAGCCGATCCAATTCCCACATCTGGAAATGTACCTGCCAACTCTGATTACAGTTTCAGTACAATGGTGCTTCTGTTTAGCTTTTCGCATTGTAGAATTCGACCAGCTCAACAGTCAGATGGCATTAATAATTCACACAGGTTTGACACTGGCTGTTATATCATCAGTGTTAGCTTTAGCCTTGAAACAATTGCTCAAAATCCTCATGAAAACAATTCTGCTCTGTCCTAAATCCAGCACATTCCTTAGTCTTAGGCACTGTCAGTGCAACTTCATTCTCAGAGTCTGCTAGGCTGAATGTAACTCAGTGCCTTTTCCACACTGCCAAACTCACTCTCGGAATCCTTGGCCCTCACTATCTTCTTCCCTCATGTGGCAGCCCCTGGGGATCGAGGATAACTTGGTTCTACTTTGGTTCGAGGCGATCTGAGATGGCTGAGAACTGCAGTGTGGCACCTCCAGACTTTAACACATTGCCGGTGGTACTTGAAGAGTTGTTTATTTTTTGCAGCGCAGGCTGACCCACCATTTGTTGCCCATCCCTAATCTGGAGCCCTCGATATATCGGACGTCCCGATGAGAGTTCACAACCTGTGGAGGCGATTTCAGGGATCTCAGATGGAAAGCTGGTGGGAAGCCGGCAACATCTCTTGTCGGGGGGGGGGGGCTCACCTTTTACCAGGCATGCGACAGGCCGGTGAGGGGCCTTCCCCGGGGTCAAGGACCCCTGGCTCTGAAGTCTTGCCCGGCCATCCAATCAGAGTCCAGCAGCTCTCATAACAGCACAACATCCTCCCTAGGCCGTGGATCCCAGGCCGCGGCTGATTTATGGAGGGAGGGAGGGAGGAGGGGGGGGGGGGGGGGGCGAGGTGGATTTCACAGGGGTGGTAGAGGGTTAGCAGCAAGGGCAGGAGGGGTGGCTTTCAGGGGAATTCTGTCTCCAATACTGCACCCTTCAGCCATGCACTCAGTGCCCGACAATGAGAAACCTCTTGCCCCTTTATGGTTCCCTGAAAGTAACCCTGTGTGGGTTTCCTCATCGTGCTCTCCTCATGGGAGCCCCCCCCCCCCTCCCCTGCCTCCCCCTGCCCCCCCCCCCCCCCCCCCCCCCCCCCCCCCCCGGACACCCCACTCCCCTACCGCTGGGTCAATACCTGTGGCAGCATTAATTGCTCACTGAAGGGTCTCAACTGGCAGTGGGGTGGAAAGGGCAACATGAGCCTTTCTGACACCAACCTAATTGGGGTTGAGTTGGGAGGGTGGTAGAGTGGCAGAGGGGCCAGCCTCGCACCTGGTTAACCCCCCCCCCCCACCACTGCCACCAAAGGGCAAAAGATTGCGCCCGATAATTCTGTTTCTCGCTCGGAACACACTGTCTAATCTGATGAAAATTTCTCGCATTTTTGCTCGAGAGCTTACGGCATTTATAAACATTTCGTTCTGTAAACACACTTTGCTTTCCATTATGCTCTCTATAGCACACTCTGAACACTCATAATACTCTGGATAGCACATTACCACAGTGCAGACCTAACTTTATTCCTTTGTGTCCCCATTGCTTCATATGAGGTGTGACCCAGAGTGAAAATTAGTGGGGGGGGGGGGGGGGGGGGGGGGGGGCGTAGATTTACTGAGCAGGGGGAGGGTGGGAAAGTTGTTGAGCAGTGGGGGCTGGGTGGTCCGAGGGAGTGGGGAGGGCATGAGTAAAATCACACAGAAAAACACAGACGCTCAGCGACTGGGCCCCGAGAGCCTCCGTGAGGCCACATCCACCAACAAAACAATCATGTGCGCCATTATTAAAGGGCCTCGGTGCCAATCCCAGCACTGGCACACCTGAACCTCTGATTCAAGCCCACGATTGCTGCCTCTGAGCTCACAACCCTGATTCCTCGTCCCACAATGCCACTCGGGCGGCGACCCATAGTATGGAAACCACTGCATCACCAAGTCTGTTAGCACGCACGTGACAGAATCGCAATCCTTGTTACCCTGCGACACCTTGGCAGTTCCCACACCCTGGGGCCCATTCCTCCACCTGTGTTTTGCCTGAGTCCAACCAAGTTCCCTCCAATCCCAGACGTTGTGCCGCCAGTAAAATATTGAGAAGATGGGCGATTTTGGCGCCAATGTATGGATCTCTGAACGCTCAAACCGTGCCTTCCGGTAATCAAAGCAATGGGCAGGAATGTGATCGCCTGAACTTCATAAAAGGCCAGGAGGGAAAATCTCAAATCTGTGCGAATCGAGCATCAACTTCAAATCGAATTGGAAAGGAATAAGATCCTGTCGCCTTGTTAGGTTTATGTTTTCAGTAATTACTATTGCAGACACCTGGAATGAGGCCGTCGAGATATGTGGGTGCAAAGGTCAAATCCATTTCCTGGCAGATTTACAGAGACATCGGGGTAGGTGGTAAGTGACACTTACAGCTGATTGAGCTGCTTCAGAGTCAGTATTCTGACATGGCTTAAACATCACCGGGTCGGAGAATCGCCGGGGGTCGGCGTGAATCCCGCCCCCGCCGTCCTCCTAATTCTCCGCCCCCCCAAAAATCACCCCGGCGTGAACCGCACCGCCTGCCTCGGAGAATGGCGGGTCCCGGCCCGAATTCTCCAGCCAGTTTAACGAGGGTTCTGCTGGCGTAAATTAAGGGTGGTTCTGACTCTGGCGGGACCCAGCTCCATGGGGCGGCCTCCGGGGCTCCCGGGGGGGGCGCGGGGGGATCTGGCCCCGGGAAGTGCCCCCACGGTGGCCTGGCCCACGATTGAGGCCTACCGATCCGCGTGCGGGCCTGTGCCTGGGGGGCACTCTATTCCTCCGCATCGGCCGCTGTGGGCCTCCGCCATGGCTGATGTGGAGACGAACACTCCCGCGCATGCGCCGGGATGATGCCAGCACACGCTAGAGCTGCCATGCGTGCGCCAACTCGCGCCGGCCGGCGGAGGCCCTTCGACGCCGGCAAGCCCCTTCCCCGCCGGCCGGCGGGGCGCAAGCCACTCCGGGGTGGGCCTAGCCCCTGAAGGTGCGGAGGATTCCGTACCTTTGGGGCGGCCCGGTGCCGGTGTGGCCCACGCCATTCCTTGGCACCAGGACCCTCCGCCCCGCCGGGTAGGGGAGAATCCCGCCCATTGACTTTGCTTAGTAAATGTGGAATATAAAGCTAGTCTCAGTAATAGTGGCTGTGAAATTATCAATTGTCACAAAACACAATTTTGTTCACTAATGTCCTCGAGAGAAGGAAATCTGCCATCCTTACCTGGTTCGACCGACATCTGAGCCCAGACCCACAATAACCTGGGTGACTCTTTAACAGCCACTGAAATGGCCAAGCAAACCACTCAATGGTATCCATCCACTCACACAAATACACATGCTCACATATACGCTCACACATGCACACACACACACATTGACACACACTTACACATGTACACACATGCACAGACACACACATGCTAACACGTATATACTCACACACATGATCACCAACTCACACTCAAACACATGCTCACACACACACACTCACATACTCACATACAAACTCACACACACACACATGTTCACATCCATGCTCACTCACACACGTGCACACACAAACATATTCACACAGACATATACACATTCAAACACACAAGCCCGCATACTCAGACAAATGCTCACAAACTCACTCACACACGTGCTCACACGCGCACGCTCAAACTCACATTCAAACACACACACATTCACACTGAAACTTGTGCTGACACGCACTCACACATATGCTCACACACTCACACTCAGACACATGCTCAATAAACACACATGCTCACACACTCAAACACAAACTCACACTAATTCTCACACACTCTTTCATACAGATGCTCACACACTTGCTCACACTCAAATTTGCATTCACAAACACACACGTGCACACACTCACCCAAATGCTCACACGTTCATATGCACGCTTGCACACATTCACTCATATACTTACACTCAAACACGTACGCACACACATGTTCACATTCACACACACATATAAACATGCTCACACACAGACAAATACACACTCTCAAACACACAAGCTCACAAACTCACACTTAAACACATTTTCACACACAAGCTCACACACATACATACTCACGCGCATACTGACACATACACTCAAGCACAAACTTACACACATGCTCACACACACAAGCTCTCACACACACGATCATATTCAAACATGCGTTCATACACTCACACACATGCTCTTACACACTTACATTCAAACACACTCTCGCATTCTCACACATTCACACAAGCCCATGCACACACATGCTCAGACATTCACACTCAAACATGCATTCATACACACACACGCACGCACTCACATTTACATTCAAACACACAGTCTCAAAAACTCACATTCACACGCACTCACACTCGCGGCCACCTACACAAATCCACACTCACACACACACCAGCTTGCTCACACACACACGCGCACACACTTACACAGCTGACCACACAGTCACACGTAGGACAGAATTTTCCCCCCAAAAATGGCAAAGTGTCATTTTCAGCATGTAAATCGGTGCGATTCCTGCCGGCTCTGGCCGCGCGATCCAGACCATAATTTTCTCCCCATGCGGAAAATGCTGTGCCTGAGATGTGAGGCCTCTGAGCCACTTGCCCGGGGGGGGGGGGGGGGGGGGGGGCATGTGAGCATTTCAATGAATGGCCGTATTTGAGTGGCTCCACAGCACTTGGTCTCACTGAGTCCAGGAGGCTGGCTGTGAGTCAATCTGCTCAAACCGGCTCCTAGATACACAGAAGGGGCCCTCAGCCGTTTGCTGGATGCCGCAGAGGAGAGGCAGATAATAATATACCCTCGGGCTGGCAGGAGGCTCCCCAGCAAGGGGATGAATCCTGCCTGAGAGACAGTGGCAGCGCTGGTCAGTGCCAGCAGCCTGATCAAGGGGACGAGTGTGTAAGGCTGGAAAAGGATGAATGAGCTACTCCCGTCAGCCAGGGTGATTGCTCCCGGCCTCCCTTCGGCACTCCCCCCGTCCGTCACCCCCGGGAATGTCACCTCCATCACACAGGGCCCCAGGACCCAACCTCCTACCAACATAGTCAAGCCTTCCCGGCTCTCCTCATCAGAACCCCTCCGCAGTGCCCACACGTACCTGCCGTGCTCCGGCCTGGAAATACACCGAGACCGAGTGGGAGTGTTTGCAAGGAATTGTAGCTTAACGTGGGCACGGGTGAAGTTAGGCAATGGCAGTTGGGCATCTTTATCACTTGCAGCATCTGCACTGAATTAAATTCTGTTGGTCTTTACAACCTTTCATTCGCCCTCCTCCCAGGGTCACTTCTCCCTATCTGAACAAGGATCTCCTCACTGGCCCTCAATGTCAGGCCCACTCATTGTGGATGTTTCATTCGCAGTGGAAGGGCCCAGGTATGAATCAGCCAAACCTAGACCCTCGCCCCAATACCCCTCTATGCTAAGGGATAAAGGAATCTCGGGTCGAACCGCTTGGATCGAGCCAGGTGCACCTGTGGCAGACCAGCTACGGCGTGGGATCCAGTTGCCCTCTCGTCCTGTGAGATCTGGACCGGGTGAAAATGAATGAATGCCTTCGCAAGAAGCATCTACCACCTCACCGATGCAGTTATGGGTGGATGCCTGTGAGATGCCACTCATGTAATTCTTGGAGGCCTGGAACTACCCCATTACATAAATGTGGAGGGCTGCCATGACCGTTCCGGCCACAGGGAGCGGGTGTCCTCCGCCACCACGTGGCGCCAGGTTGGAAAGACTGTGGCCTGGGGATCGCACAATCTCCCTGATGAAGCGGAGTCTCCAGTAGCACATATTGTCGGACAGCTCCATGATGGACATTCAGGTCCTCGACACACTCGGTCTCCTTCTATGCCTTTTTGACCCCTGTACAGCTGGTGCGATCTCTGGGCCCTGAGCCTGCCGTGCGCCCCCTGGTCTCCTGGCTTAGTTTGCCCCGGGTGCCACTGCCCGTTGCTGCTGAAGTCTGTGCTCCTCCAGTGCTGTGATAAGGAGCATAGCCAACTCCACTGGCTCCATACCAATATCACTCAGTGTCCTGCCATGGAAGAGAGAGAGAGAGAGAGTCAGGTTGGCGTTACAGCCAGATAACGTCAGCACGCCCTGACCCATTGACCTCCCAGATCTGAAAGCAGCCTGTCCCACACCTTATCCAGCAGTCACCGTTCAGCCACCTCACCGGTGCCCTCCCATCTCCATCGCAGGACTGGCCCTGGTCTGTGCCCTCGTCCAGTCAGAGTCACCTTTGACCTTCCGTCTTGTTCTCCCTTTATTCTCTACATCACTGGGAGCTCTGACAGGTTTATCTGCTCGCACATCCCTATTGGACAGGGTCAACTGGACGGTGATGTCTACCTTGGGAGCTAATGGGTCCTCACTGGCAGGCATTGGGGGTCTTCCACATAATCAAGCCCAACGCTAGTGTCGGCATGGGGGGACCAGGAAATGAAAAATGAAAACTGCGTATTGTCATGAGTAGGCTTCAATGAAGTTACTGTGAAAAGCCCCTAGTCGCCACATTCCGGCGCCTGTCCGGGGAGGCTGGTACGGGACAGGTCGTTGGTGATCTGTACACCTAAAAACTTGAAGCTCTCGACCCTTTCTACTTCGTTCCCATTGATGTAGACAGGGGCATGTTCTCCTCTACGTTTCCTGAAGTCGATGACAATCTCCTTCGTTTTGTTGACATTGAGGGAGAGATTATTGTCGTCACACCAGTTCACCAGATTCTCTATCTCATTCCTGTACTCTGTCTCGTCATTGTTTGAGGTCTGACAGATTGTTGTAAAGAGAGGTTGAAGATGTCTCCGAATACCCCCGCCAACTGATCCGCGCAAGACCTGAGTGCCCGTCCGAGTACTCCATCCGGGCCAGTGGCTTTCTGTGGGTTGACCTTCGAGAAGGCTGCTCTGACCTCAGATACAAGTTCATCCGAGGCTTCCAGGGCGGCGGGCGTGCTCTCGCTGACCCTTTGCTCAAAGTGTGCATAGAATGCTTGAGCTCAATGCTGGAGCAGGCTAGAGGGGTCGAGTGGCCTACTCCTGCTCCCAATTCATGTGTTTGGATGTATTCCTTGTAGAAGCACACCTACGTGTTTTTGACGTCACCGCTCACTCGTTTCATCTTTTTTTTTTAAATTGCACTTTTCTATTCTCACGAGCAAAGTGAATAACTTCACATTTCCCTACATTATGCTCAATCTGCCATCTTGTTGCCCACTCGCTTGAGCTGTCCGTATCACTTCACAGCTTCTTTGTGTCCTCCCCACAGCTTCTCTTTCCACCTATCTTTGTATCATCAGCAAACGTAAATACATTACCCTCTGTCTCTTCATCTAAATAATTAGCATAAATGATAAATAGTGGAGGACCCAGCACTGATACTTGTGGTACTCCTAAATGTGCATTAATGTCCACTCTGATTTATAACCATTAGCCAAACTTCTATTGACATTTAAGTATCACCCCCATATTTATGGACCCTTATCCTGCTTATTAACCTTATCAAATGCCTGCGGAAGTCAAGGTATGCCACATCTACCGGTTCCCCTTGATCTACCCTATCAGTTACATCTTCACAAAACTCTAATAAATTTGCCAAACAGTATTTCCCTTTAGTAAAAATCGTGATAACTTGTTCTCATCATATTCTTATTTTCTAATTGCACTGTTAAGACTTATTTAATAATAGATTTCAGCATTTTCCCAACAACTGATGTTGGGTGAAATGGCCGACAGTCATTGTTTTCTCGTTGCATCCTTTCTTCAAAGGCCGTGCAACATTTTCCCTCTTCCAATCGATTGGGACCATTCCAGAGATCTAAGGAACTTTGGAAAATCACAACATGCACATTTATGATCTCTGCAGCCACTTCATATGGAACCCTAGGGTTTAGCCATCAGGTCCCGGGGACTTTTTGAATTTTAATCCCTTAGGTTTTTCCAATACTTTTTTCTGCCAATATTAATTTCCTTAATTTCCTCACTCTTTTTAGCACCTGGGTTACCATCTATTTCTGATATGAAACTCATGTCTATGAGAACAGACACAATATTTGCTAAATGCCAAACCATTTCCCAGTTTCCCATGATAATGTCTCCTGCCTCAGCTTAGAACATAGGCCATAGAACATGGAACATACAGCACAGAACAGGCCCTTCGGCCCTCGATGTTGTGCCGAGCTTTGTCCGAAACCAAGATCAAGCTATCCCACTCCCTGTCATTCTGGTGTGCTCCGTGTGCCTATCCAATAACCGCTTGAAAGTTCCTAAAGTGTCCGACTCCACTATCACAGCAGGCAATCCATTCCACACTCTAACCACTCTCTGAGTAAAGAACCTACCTCGGACATCCCTCCTATATCTCCCACTCCGAACCTTATAGTTATGCCCCCTTGTAACAGCTGCATCCACCCGAGGAAATAGTCTCTGAACATCCACTCTATCTATCCTCCTCATCATCTTATAAACCTCTATTAAGTAGCCTCTCATCCTCCTTCGCTCCACAGAGAAAAGCCGAAGCTCCCTCAACCTTTCCTCATAAGATCTACCCTCCAATCCAGGCAGCATCCTGCTAAATCTTCTTTGCACCCTTTCCAATGCTTCCAATGCTTCCACATCCTTCCTATAATGAGGTAACCAGAATAACACACAATACTTCAAATGTGCTCTCTAATGTGGCTTCTAAGGGGCCATTATTAATTTCGCTACTCTCTTCCTTTTTATATACTTGTGAAAGCTCTTACAATCTTTTTATTAATAATTCTGGCTAGTTTACTCCCATATTTCTAATTTTTCCTTTTTATTAACTCTTTATTGGTCCTTTGCTGGTTTCTAAAGCGCTCCCAAACCTCAGACATGTTACTATTCTTTGTAATATTTGAAGTCTCTTCCTTTAACCAAATAGTAAGAAGTCTTACAACACCAGGTCAAAGTCCAACAGGTTTGTTTCAAACATGAGCTTTTGGAGCACTGCTCCTTCCTCAGGTGAATGGAAAGGTATGTTCCAGAAACATTTATATAGACAAAGTCAAAGATGCCAGACAATGCTTGGAATGCGAGCATTTGTGGGTAATGAACTCTTTACAGATCCAGAGATAGGGGGTGATCCCAGGTTAAAGAGGTGTGAATTGTCTCAAGTCAGGACAGTTGGTAGGATTTCGCAAGCCCAGTCCAGATGGTGGGGGGTGAATGTAATGCGACATGAATCCAAGGTCCCAATGGAGGCCGTACTCATGTGGGCGGAACTTAGCTATAAGTTTCTGCTCGGCAATTCTGCGTTGTCGCGTGTCCTGAAGGCCGCCTTGGAGAACGCTTACCCGGAGATCAGAGGCTGAATGCCCTTGACAGCTGAAGTGTTCCCCGACTGGAAGGGAACATTCCTGCCTGGTGATTGTTGCACGATGCCCGTCCATCCGTTGTCGCAGCGTCTGCATGGTCTCGCCAATGTACCACGCTTCGGGACATCCTTTCCTGCAGCGTAAGAGGTAGACTACATTGGTTGAGTCGCACGAGTATGTGCCGCGTACCTGGTGGGTGGTGTTACCACGTGTAATGGTGGTATCCGAGTCGATGATCTGGCATGTCCTGCAGAGATTGCCCTGGCAGGGTTGTGTGGTGTCGTGGTCGCTGTTCTGAAGGCTGGGTAATTTGCTGCAAACAATGGTTTGTTTGAGGTTGCGCGGTTGTTTGAAGGCAAGTAGTGGGGGTGTGGGGATGACCTTGGCAAGATGTTCATCCTCATTGATGACGTGTTGAAGGCTGCGAAGAAGATGTCGTAGTTTCTTCGCTCCAGGAAAGTACTGGACGACGAAGGGTACTCTGTCAGTTGTGGCCCCTGTTTGTCTTCTGAGGAGGTCAGTGCCGTTTTTTGCTGTGGCACATTGGAACTGTCGATCGATGAGTCGAGCGCCATATCCCGTTCATACAAGGGCATCTTTCAGCATCTGTAGATGTCTATTACCCTCCTCCTCGTCTGAGCAGATCCTGTGTATACGGAGGGCTTGTCCATCGGGGATGGCTTCTTTAATGTGTTTTGTGTGAAAGCTGGAGAAGTGGAGCATCGGGAGGTTATCCGTGGGCTTGCGGTAAAGCAAAGTGCTGAGGTGACCGTCCTTGATGGAGATGAGTGTGTCCAAGAATGCAACTGAATTTGGAGAATAGTCCATGGTGAGTCTGATGGTGGGATGGAACTTATTGATGTTATCGTGTAGTCGTTTCAGTGATTCTTCGCCGTGGGTCCAAAGGGAAAAAATGTCATCGATGTATCTGGTATATAACGTCGGTTGAAGGTCCTGTGCAGTGAGGAAGTCTTGTGCATAAAGATGTTGGCATATTGAGGTGCAAATCTGGTCCCCATGGCTGTTCCGTGCGTCTGGATGAAGAATTTGTTGTCAAAGGTGAAGACGTTGTGATCCAGAATGAAGCGGATGAAGGGCAATGTAGTGTGGCCAATCCACCTAACCACGCAAACACGGGGAGAATGTGCAAACTCCACACAGACAGTGACCCAGAGCTGGGGGCGAACCTGGGACCTCAGCGCCGTGAGGCTGCAGTGCTAACCACTGCGCCACGCTGTGGTGCCCCTTCTGTGAACAATTTTGACCTCCGAGTGTGAAAAGAGCATCGAACCACTCGGGAAAGTAAAAAACAGATTCACTCTGGTGATTCCAAAACAAAATGCTTCCTACTTATTGTGAATGAAACGGCTGGCTCTGTCTTCTGTCGCAAAGGGAAGGCTGAGGGGCCGCGTGACAGAGGTTTCCATATGAATGGGCTTGAGAGGGTCGAAGTAGAAATGTTTCCAGATGAGAGCAGGATTGGAAGCCCTAGATATAAAAATAAGTCACCTCTAAATTGAACAGGGAATTCAGAAGAAAAAAACTTCTCCACCTAAAAAGTGATGGGAATGTGAAACTTGGCAACAATAGGAGTGGTTGAGGTGAACAGCTGAGACACATCAAAGGGGGAAGCTGGACAAACAGATGAATAGGAAAGGAATAGCAGGGTAGGATAAAGAGAAGAGGATGGAGGCTGACACTGCCATGGAGTTGCTGGGCTGAGTGGTCTGTTCAGGACTGTATGTTTTATGTAATCTTCTTCAAATCTCTTTCCTTCCCCAGCCTAACCTGTGCCGGAGATAGCTTTGGGACCGAGGACACTGCAACGGGACGTCAACACTGAGAGTCTTCTGGGCCTTGGGCACATTAGCAGCTCTGAAGGACGCTGTCAGCAGAAGAGCTAAGGTTAACGTTCTGCATGTCAAACACATGTGTTGCTGTCATTTAACGAGGCCTCACTGAACTCCTGGGATTGAAAACTTTATTTTTTCTTGTTCCCTGTTGCACATTCCTGAAAGTCAAATGGTCTGAGAGGGTGAATCTCTGTTGGGTTGAGCCGGTGCCCTATGTGTTGTTTCCACAGCTGCTTTATAGATCGAGCTTTCACCCCCCCCCCCCCCCCGACACACGCATTGAAGTCAACATCAACCATACCACACTTTGGACAATATAATCTGGCATGAGTTTCTGATGCAGGCATCGCTGGCAAGACCAGCATTTATTGCCCGTCCCTTGAACGGCGGTGGTGGGCTGCCTTCTGGAACCCCTGCAGTCCCTGTGGTGTAGGTACACCCACAGTGCTGTTAGAGAGGGAGTTGACCCAATGACAATGGAGGAATATAAGAACAGGGGGAGGCCATTTGGCTCATCGAGCCTGCTAAGCCATTCAATACGATTATGGCCAATCGGACACTTCAATTACTTTTGCCCCCACTATCCCAATAACCCTTTCTGTTATTGTTAATCAGAAATCTATCAATCTCCACCTTAAACACAGAGGTTTTTCGAAGAGGTCACAATGATGATTGATGCAGGTAGGGCAGTGGATGTTGTCTATATGGATTTCAGTAAGGCCTTTGACAAGGTCCCTCATGGTAGACTGGCACAAAAGATGAAGTCACACAGGATCAGGGGTGAGTTGGCAAGGTGGATACAGAACTGGCTAGGTCATAGAAGGCAGAGAGTAGCAGTGGAAGGGTGCTTTTCTAATTGGAGGGCTGTGACTAGTGGTGTTCCACAGGGATCAGTGCTGGGACCTTTGCTGTTCGAAATGATTTTGAGGAAAATGTAACTGGTCTGATTAGTAAGTTTGCAGATGACACAAAGGTTGGTGGGATTGCGGATAACGATGAGGACTGTCAGAGGATACAGCAGGATTTAGATTGTTTGGAGACTTGGGCAGAGAGATGGCAGATGGAGTTTAATCCGGACAAATGTGAGGTAATGCATTTTGGAAGGTCTAATGCAGGCAGGGAATATGTGAATGGTAGAACCCTCAAGAGTATTGAAAGTCATAGAGATCTAGGTGTACAGGTCCACAGGTCACTGAAAGGGGCAACACAGGTGGAGAAGGTAGTCAGGAAGGCATACGGCATGCTTGCCTTCATTGGCCGGGGCATTGAGTATAAGAATTAGCAAGTCATGTTGCAGCTGTATAGAACCTTAGTTAGGCCACATTTGGAGTATAGTGTTCAATTCTGGTCGCCACACTACCAGAAGGATGTGGAGGCATTAGAGGGGTGCAGAAGAGATTTACCAGGATGTTGCCTGGTTTGGAGGGCATTAGCTCTGAGAAGCGGTTGAATAAACTCGGTTTGTTCTCACTGGAACGACGGAGTTTGAGGGGCGACCTGATAGAGGTCTACAAAATTATGAGGGGCATAGAGAGAGTGGATAGTCAGAGGCTTTTCCCCAGGGTAGAGGGGTCAATTACTAGGGGGCATAGGTTTAAGGTGCGAGGGGCAAGGTTTAGAGTAGATGTACGAGGCACGTTTTTTACACAGAGGGTAGTGGGTGCCTGGAACTCGCTGCCGGAGGGGGTGGTGGAAGCAGGGACAATAGTGACATTTAAGGGGCATCTTGACAAATACATGAATAGGATGGGAATAGAGGGATACGGACCCAGGAAGTGTAGAAGATTTTAGTTTAGTCAGGCAGCATGGTCGGCACAGGCTTGGAGGGCCGAAGGGCCTGTTCCTGTGCTGTACTTTTCTTTGTTCTTTGTTCTTTGTTCTTTGTTCACACTCAATGACTGAGCTTCCAGTGCCCTCTGGGGTAGGGAATTCCAAAGATTTGCATCCTTCTATATAAAGAAATTGATAGGAATGGTGATATAGTTCAAAACAAGGATGGTGAGTGGCTTGGATGGGGAACTTCTAGATGGTGATGTTCCCAGGAAGCTGCTGCCCTTGTTCTTCTAAGTGGTGACAGTCATGGGTTTGGAAGGTGCTTCCGAAGTAGTCTTGGTTCCTGCAGTGCATCTTATAGATGGTACACCCGGCTGCTGCTGTGTATTGATGGTGGAGGGAGTGAATTTTCATGGTGGTAGATGGGAGGCTGATCGATAGAATTCATAGAATTTACAGTGCAGAAGGAGGCCATTCGTCCCATCGAGTCTGCACTGGCCCTTGGAAAGAGCACCCTACCCAAGCCCATACCTCCACCCTATCCCCATAACCCAGAAACTCCACCCAACACTAAGGGCAATTTGGACCCTGAGGGCAATTTATCATGGCCAATCCACCTAACCTGCACATCTTTGGACTGTGGGAAGAAACCGGAGCACCCGGAGAAAGCCCACGCACACACGGTGATGATGTGCAGACTCCGCACAGACAGTAACCCAGCGGGGAATCGAACCTGGGACCCTGGCGCTGTGAAGCATTTGTGCTATCCACAATGCTACCGTGCTGCCCTAAGTGAGCTGCTTTGTCCTGGATAGTGTCAAGCTTCTTCCTGAAGTCAAGAGAGAGTGAATGTCTTTGATATCAAGGCAGCATTTGTCCGAGTATGCCATCGAGAGGCCCTTGAAAAATTGAAGTCAATGGGAACCAGGTGGAAAATTCTCTTCTGGCTGGAGTTATACTGAGCACAAAGAAAGGTGCTTGTGGCCGTTGATGCCATTCATCCGAGCTTCAAGAGATCATTGCAGGAGTTACAAGACAGAGTCCAAAACTAACCGGAACTTTTGACGGTTTGAAAGGGCCCATATAAAACCTGTTACTGCACCTGGCCTGCAAGTGTTTGTTGGGGTCAGTGTAGAGAGAATAAAAAGAGAAAATGCCGGCTAAACTCAGCAGCTTTGGAGAGAGGGCTATATATAATATAATTTCTACAGCACGGAAGGAGGCCTTTTGGCCCATCGAGTCTGCATTAACCCTCTAATAGAGCACCCTACCTAGCCCCCCCCCCCCCCCCTTATGTCCGTAACCCCACCTAACCTGCGTATCTTTGGCCAATAAGGAACAATATACAATGGCCATTCCACCTAACCTGCACATCTTTGGCCAATAAGGAACAATATACAATGGCCATTCCACCTAACCTGCACATCTTTGGACTCCGATCGGAAACCGGAGCACCCGGAGGAACCCCACGCAGAGACGGGGAGAAAGTGCAAACTCCACACAGTCACCCGAGGCCGGAATTGAACGGGGGTCCCTGGCCCTGGGAGGCAGTAGTGCTAATCACCATGCCTCCCCAGAGATAAGGGCCGGGATTCTCCACTATCCGGCAGGGTGGGCCGTACCGGCGCCGAAGAGTGGTGTGAACCAATCCGGCGTTGGGCCGCCTGGAAGGTGCGGAATCCTCCGAAGGGTCTCCGCCAGCCGGCGCGAGTTGGAGCATGCACGGGAGCGCCAGCGTGTCCTGGCGTGATTCCAGCGCCTGCGCAAGGGGGTTCTTCTCCACGCCGCCCATGGCGGACCGTTACAGCGGCGGGTGCGGAAGGAAAGAGTGCCCCCACTGCACAGGCCCGCCCACAGATCGGTGGGCCCTGACCGCGGGCCAGGCCACCCTGCCCCCCCCCCCGTCCCCGTCCCCCCGGGGCCAGATCCCCCCGCGCCTCCCTGAGGACTTCGCAGGCCGCCTGCTGGTACGGACCTTGTTTGATTTACGCTGGTGGGACTGGCCGAAAACGGGTGGCCACTTGGCCCATCGTGGAGCGGAGGATCGCCGGGGGGGGGGGGGGGGGGGGGGGCACTGCCAACGGCCCCCGTCTGGTGCAACGCAATTCCTGCCCCCGCTGAAAAAACGGCACCGGAGAATCCGGCATCGGGATGGTGGGGCGGGATTCATTACCCCCCCCCCCCCCCCGCGATTCTCCGGCCCGGCGAGGAGTCGGAAAACCCCGCCCAAGGTTTCGAGTCCGCATGACCCTTCTTCAGAACAGTTCTAAAGAAGTCACATTGGACTCAAAACGTTAACTCTGTTTCTCTCTCCACAGCTGCTGACAGACCTACTGAGTTTTTCCAGCATTTTTTGCTTTAACGTCAGATTTTCAGCGTCTGCGGTATTGATTTCAGTGTCGATGGAACTTTACTTTGTTTCTAAGCCATGCTGTGCGAGTGTTAGTGTGTGACACGAAGGCCAATGACCATCAGCCCATCCTGCAGCTGGTGGTATTAGCCCCATGATGGGGAGGGGGTAGACCATGTGGGAGGCACGGTAAACAGATCCTTGCGCAGTTTCCTGTGGGAGGCATCCCTCATGTTACACGCACTCAGTGTCTGATTGAGGGATCTGGCACTGGGAAGGGGGTTCCCAACTGAGGTCCACCCCTCTGCCCACGTTTGCTGACCCTCTTCCTCCCTTCCCTCAGTGCCACGATCACCAGTGGCCTGTGATCCAGCGATGATGCTGGGCGTTGGGATGGTGCTATACAGGCAGCAACAACCACTTCCTGCTGGATTCTCCCATTCCAAGGCTATGTCTGGAGGAAGTGTCTAGCTTTACGATGAAAAGGTTGGCGCCATGCCCACACCGATGCTCCACCAGGTGGGGGGACAGCAGCAACACCAGGTAAAACCCCCGGCATTCACAACAGAAACGGCCGGAGAATTGCCAGGCCCATGGCCGCTCATGCGCAGGGCGTCGACCTGCCAGATTGTGCCCCCCTGCACCCCCCCCCCCCCCCGCACCCCACACCACCTTATCATCCCCGGACCACCCCCCCCCCCCCCCCCCCCTGCATGTTCCCCCAGCTCCCGTCGATGCCCCCAGCCGGCAGAACGGCTCCTTCCCCACCCCTCCCCCACCCCGCCGCTGGACACAGTCTGCAGCCACCAGGCGAGGTTGCCGAAAATTCAGAGCACACATGTCCCACGGCGTCGGGAAGTCAGCCAATCGGGGCGGAGCATCGGGGCGGACCTTCAGGTGACGTCATGGGGCCATCCCGACGGCGTGTGGCGGACTCACCGATGACGCCGTTTTGGAGGGTGCGGATCATCTGACAACAGGCACCGCCCACGATTTCGGCATCAACAGGGATTCTCCGCCCCATCGGCGAATACGATTTCAGTGTCGGCAAGCGGAGAATGCTGCCCCTGGTCTCTGATTGGCTGGCTGCTCTCAACAGGTGTGACCTTCACCCAGGGTCACTGAGCCGAGGACAGATGGTTATCAGTCAACTCCATGAATGCCACTTGATGTGGTGGGTGTCGTCCTTCCTGTATAAAGGAGATCCTGGGGTCTGGCTGGCTCTCTAGCTGTTACTAAGAGCCCCGTCACTTTGATTAAACACCGCCATGTGTGTGAGAGTGAGTTTCTTCGTGTGAGTATCCGAATTCCTCGGTGTGTGAGTGCGGGTGTGGTGGGTACTTATGGAGGTAACGGGGGTCTCAGCCATCAGCTGGAGAACCACCTCCCTTAGGGTAGTGTCACCAGATTCAGGCACTGAACTGGGCAGCAGAGAGCCTTCCCCAGCATAAAGGACCCAGGAGAATGGAGTCCCATCACCCCCCCTCACCCACTCCCACCCCAGGAGCTACCAACTAATCACAGGCCGGCAGCTCTCTTGAACCACAGCGCCACAAGAGAGGCAGTGGCTGCTCCAGGTATGACACCCTGCTGAACCCCAGGACCACTACTGGATTTCAGGCTGCTGGTGGCTAATCGCATGAGGGCGTGTCGCAGGATGGGGGAGGGGGAAGTGGAGTTGGCAGAAAAGGGGCTGGGGGGGGCTCTCAGCGAGCTGATACCAGGACACCCGAGCTGTCAGTGAGTGCCTTTGAATGAACAGCTCCCAGCACCTCTCCACCATAATTGCCTTTGAGAAGGTGGTGAGTTGCCTTCTTGAACCGCTGCCGTCCTCACGGTGCAGGTACACCCACAGTGCTCTTAGGGACGGAGTTCTAGGATTTTGACACAATGGAAGTGAAAGAACGGCGATATATTTCCAAGTCAGGGTGGTGAATGGCTTGGAGGGGAACCTCCAGGTGGTGGGGTTCCCAGGTATCTGCTGCTCTCGTCCTTCTGGATGGTTAGGAGTCGTGGGTTTGGAAGGTGCTGCCTAAGGAACCTTGGTGAGTTACTGCAGTGCGTCTTGTAGATGGTACACATGGCAGGATTCCGAGCACCTAATCCAGTCCAGTCTCTGGCCAGTCAGTTTCTGGTCAATGGTAACCCCCAGGCTGTTGATTGTCGGTGATTCAGTGATAGCAATGCCATTGGATGTCAAGGGGCGATGGTTAGATCCTCTCTTGAAGGAGGAGGTCGTTGCTTGTCACTTGTCAGCCCCAAGCCTGGATATTGACCAGGTCTTCCTGCATTTGGACATGGACTGCTTCATTATTTGAGGAATCCCGAATGGTGCTGAATATTGTGCAGTCATCCACAAACATCCCCACTTCTGACCTTATAGAACATAGAACAGTACAGCACAGAACAGGCCCTTCGGCCCTCAATGTTGTGCCGAGCCATGATCACCCTACTCAAACCCACGTATCCACCCTATACCCGTAACCCAACAACCCCCCCTTAACCTTACTTTTTAGGACACTACGGGCAATTTATCACGGCCAATCCACCTAACCCGCACATCTTTGGACTGTGGGAGGAAACCGGAGCACCCGGAGGAAACCCACGCACACACGGGGAGGACGTGCAGACTCCGCACAGACAGTGACCCAGCCGGGAATCAAACCTGGGACCCTGGAGCTGTGAAGCATTTATGCTAACCACCATGCTACCGTGCGGCCCACATGGAATATGATGGAAGGGAGGTCACTGATGAAGCAGCTGAAGATGGTTAGGCCATCACTGATGATGGAGAGTGGACTGATAGGGCTGTAATTGGCTGGGTTGGATTTGTCCTGTTTCTTGTGTACAGGACACATTTGGACAATTTTCCACATTGCCGGGTAGATGCCAGTGTTGTAGCTGTACTGGAACAGCTTGGCTAGGGCTGCGGCATGTTCTGGAGCACAAGCCTTCAGTACTATTGCCAGGATATTGTCAGGGCCCAGAGCCTTTGCAGTATCCAGTGCCTTCAGCCATTTCTTGCTATCACGTGGGGTGAATCGATTAATAACAGTGAAGGAGAAATGAGGCCATTAAATAGATATAAATTTCCCACTTAGCGTCTCAGTTGGCAGTGAGGTGGGAAGGTAGTACATGGGTCTTACTCCACGGACTTAATGGAATGGAGATGGGACAGAGATGGCATCCTGGTGGTAAAGAAAGCAGATGGCAGGCTTGCCTTCATAGGACGGGGTATCGAGTATAAAAGCTTGAAAATTATTTTACAGTTACATAGAACATTGTGTGGTAGTATGACTAGGGAGAGCATATGACCTTAGAACGAAGCTGCCATTGGTACAGCAGTCCCACTGCCCATTGGCCCAGGCAAGTCATGTGCCTCTCTGCCAATTGGCTGTGGCTAGTCATGTGACACCCCACCGATTGGCCAAGAGGATGGTAGCTCCGCCTACAAGGCGGGGTATAAAAGCTCGTACCATGCGGCAGTCAGCCTTTCCTTGTACGACCACTGCCGGGCTCACATCTAGCTTATTAAAGCCTGATATTTGGATCCTCTCTACGACTCGTGTCAGATTGATGGTACATCACATTGGTTATGCCACATTTGGATAAACTGTGTCCAATTCTGGTCACCGCACTACCAGAAGACGTGGAGGCTCTGGATAGAATACAGAAAAGGTTGACCAGAATGTTGCCCGGTATGGAGGGTATTAGCTATGAGGAGAGATTGAATAAACTAGGATTGTTCTCTCTAGAGAGAAGGAGGCTGAGGGGCAACCTGAGAGAAGTTTATAAAATTATTCGGGGTATAGATAGGGTGAACAGTTGGAGGCTTTTTCCCAGGCTGGAAATGGTAATTACAAGGGGGCACAAGATCAAGGTGAGGGGGGGAAAGGTTCAGCGGAGATGTGCGGGGGAGGTTTTTTACACAGAGGGTGGTGGTGGCCTGGAATACACTGCCAGGTGAGGTGGTTGAGGCAGATACGTTAGCGATCTTTAAGACTTATCTGGATCGGCACATGAACAGACAGGGTATAGAAGGATACAGGCGGTTGGTCGTCTGGATAGGACACGTGATTGGCGCAGGGTTGAAGGGCCGAAGGGCCTGTTCCTGTGCTGTATTGTTCTTTGTTCTCACCCTAACCTTTCTTGCCCGATTAAATGCCCTCTGCCTCCAGGTTCGCCACAGGGAGGGCATTAATTTCCACCCCGTGTGTTTTACATGTGATTGTATTGGTGAGCATATAAGTGTGTAAGTGGGTGAGAGTGTGAGAAAGAGTATATGTGTGCATGCTAGTGCATGCGAATGTGCATGAGTGGTCAAGTGTGAGTGTATATGACTGCGTGAGAGTGTAAGCGGGTGAGAGTGTGAGAAAGAGTGTGAGTGCGTGTGAATGTGGGAGTGTGTGTGCATGTTCGGATGTGCATGTTTGTGTATGTGTGAATGGGTGTGCGTGTGCGTGTTCAGATGTGTATGTTTGTGTGTGCGTGAATGTGTGAGTGTGTGTGTTCAGATGTGTATGTTTGTGTGTGTGTGTGAATGTGGGAGTGTGTGTGTGTGTGTGTGCGAATGTGGGAGTGTGTGGGCGTGTGCAGATGCGTGAGTTTGAGTGTGTGTGAATGTGGGAGTGTGTGTGCAGATGCGTGTGTTTGAATGTGTGTATGTGTATGTGTGCGTGTGTGAATGTGGGAGTGTGTGTGCGTGTGCAGATGTGTGTGTTTGAGTGTGTGTGAATGTGGGAGTGTGTGTGCGTGTGCAGATGTGTGTGTTTGAGTGTGTGTGAATGTGGGAGTGTGTGTGCGTGTCCAGATGCGTGTGTGTGTGAGTGTATGTGACTGTGGGAGTGTGTGCGCGTGTGCAGACCTGTGTGTGTGAGTGTGTGTGACTGTGGGAGAGTGTGCGCGTGTGCAGACGTGTGTGTTTGAGTGTGTGAATGTGGGAGTGTGTGCGCGGGTGCAGACGTGTGTGTTTGAGTGTGTGAATGTGGGAGTGTGTGCGCGGGTGCAGACGTGTGTGTGTGAGTGTGTGTGACTGTGGGAGTGTGTGCACGTGTGCAGACGCGTGTGTGTGTGAGTGTGTGTGACTGTGGGAGTGTTTGTGCGTGTGCAAATGCGTGTGTTTGAGTGTGTGAATGTGGCAGGGTGTGCGCGTGTGCAGATGTGTGTGTGAGTGTGTGACTGTGGGAGTGTGTGCGCGTGTGCAGACGCGCGTGTGTGAGTGTGTACGACTGTGGGAGTGTGTGCGTGTGCAGACACGTGTGTTTGAGTGTGTGACTGTGGGAGAGTGTGTGCGTGTGCAGATGCATGTGTGTGAGTGTGTGTGACTGTGGGAGTGTGTGCGCGTGTGCAGACGTGTGTGTGTGACTGTGGGAGAGTGTGCGCGTGTGCAGACGTGTGTGTGTGAGTGTGTGACTGTGGGAGTGTGTGCACGTGTGCAGACGCGTGTGTGTGTGAGTGTGTGTGACTGTGGGAGTGTTTGTGCGTGTGCAAATGCGTGTGTTTGAGTGTGTGAATGTGGCAGGGTGTGCGCGTGTGCAGATGTGTGTGTGAGTGTGTGACTGTGGGGGTGTGTGTGTGTGCAGACACGTGTGTTTGAGTGTGTGTGACTGTGGGAGAGTGTGTGCGTGTGCAGATGCATGTGTGTGAGTGTGTGTGACTGTGGGAGAGTGTGCGCGTGTGCAGACGTGTGTGTGTGAGTGTGTGTGACTGTGGGAGTGTGTGCGCGTGTGCAGATGTGTGTGTGTGAGTGTGTGTGAATATGGGAGTGTGTGTGCATGTGCAGATGTGTGTGTGAGTGTGTGTGAATATGGGAGTGTGTGTGCGTGTGCAGATGTGTGTGTGTGAGTGTGTGTGACTGTGGGAGTGTGTGTGCGTGTGCAGATGCGTGTGTGTGAGTGTGTGTGAATATGGGAGTGTGTGTGCGTGTGTGTGAATATGGGAGTGTGTGCATGTGTGCAGACGTGTGTGTGTGAGTGTGTGTGACTGGGAGAGTGTGCGCGTGTGCAGATGTGTGTGTGTGAGTGTGTGTGAATGTGGGAGTGTGTGTGCGTGTGCAGATGTGTGTGTGTGAGTGTGTGTGAATATGGGAGTGTGTGCGCGTGTGCAGATGCGTCTGTGTGAGCGTGTGTGACTGTGGGAGAGTGTGCGCGTGTGCAGATGCGTGTGTGTGACTGTGGGAGAGTGTGCGCGTGTGCAGATGCGTGTGTGTGAGCGTGTGTGACTGTGGGAGAGTGTGCGCGTGTGCAGATGCGTGTGTGTGTCTGTGGGAGTGTGTGCGCGTGTGCAGATGTGTGTGTGTGTGTGTGTGACTGTGGGAGTGTGTGCGCGTGTGCAGATGCGTGTGTGTGAGCGTGTGTGACTGTGGGAGTGTGTGTGCGTGTGCAGATGCGTGTGTGTGAGTGTGTGTGACTGTGGGAGAGTGTGCGCTTGTGCAGATGCGTGTGTGTGAGTGTGTGTGACTGTGGGAGAGTGTGCGCGTGTGCAGATGTGTGTGTGTGTGTGTGACTGTGGGAGTGTGTGCGCGTGTGCAGATGCGTGTGTGTGAGTGTGTGTGACTGTGGGAGTGTGTGCGCGTGTGCAGATGTGTGTGTTTTCCATCAGGAACATTCCCAGAATGAACAAGCCTTTGGACTCTCTCAGGCTGTTTCTGTGAGATCCCTTTGCTGGGAGCTTGTCAGTGACTGTGAGATAAATCACTGACCTGTGAAACAGAGCTAAATGTACATGAGGAATTTGTCGAGCAATTTACATCCCCCAGCAGGCAGTTTAGAGTTGTCATCCTTCAAACAGTGGTTAGCCTTGTACTGACCTGCAAAGACTGTGCATGTGACCAGGGGCAACATTCACTCACCAGAATGCAACCAGCTTTGTGATGAGATCAAACTCTCACCGGCATGGCACACAAACCCCAAAACCTTCTTCAGGTTAGACCTGGCTGGTCACAACTGAAATTAGTAGCAACTAAATCAATACCATCTGACAGTGAAAAACATCCACAGGAGCAGGGAGGGATTCCAGTGTGGGACACCAACATGTGTCTCGTACCAATCAGTGTGGAAATGATCTCTTACACCGCAAGCACCTTTCACAACCACTGGACTTCCACTACGGAACAGTTGCACTTTATAAACTGCGTCACTGCGTTCCACGTGCACATCGATTGGGGGAGTGGGCGGCACGGTGGCACAATGGTTAGCACTGCTGTCTCACAGCTCCAGGGACCTGGGTTACATTCCAGCCTTCAATCATGGATGATATTTTTCTCATCCCCATTCTCCTGCCTTCTCCCCATAACCCCTGATCCCCTTATTAATCAGGAACCTATCTATCTCTGTCTTAAAGACACTCAGTGTTTTGGCCTCCACAGCCTTCTGCGGCAAAGAGTTCCACAAATTCACCACCCTTTGGCTGAAGAAATTTCTCCTCATCTCTGTTTAAATAATTGTCCCTTTAGTCTGAGATTGTGTCCTCTGGTTCTAGTTTCTCCTCTCCACCTCCACTCTACCCAGGCCTCGCAGCTTCCTGTAAGTTTCAATAAGATCCCCCCTCATCCTTCTAAACTCCAATGAGTACAGACCCAGAGTCCTCAACCATTCCTTATATAACAAGCTCTTCATTCCAGGGATCATTCTTGTGAACATCCTCTGGTTCCTTTCCAAGGCCCCAGCCCATCCTTCCTTAGATACGGGGCCCAAACCTGCTCACAATACTCCAAATGGGGTCTGACCAGAGTCTTATACAGCCTCACAGGGAAGACAATCAACCCCATCCTATAGGTCCCATCTGGTGGGTTATGACAGTATCAATGGCAGATGAAAAAAAGGGGGGGAGCAAATTCAGAGTGGACATAAACACTGGCATGGATTCGTTGGGCAGAACGGCCTATTATTGTATATTTTTATGATCTGTTTCAGTGATGTTGATTGAGGGATAAATACTGGTGACTATAATTATAACACTGGAGACTGGGGAGACTCCTTTTTCATAGTATCATAGAATTTACAGTGCAGAAGGAGGCCATTCGGCCCATCGAGTCGGCATCGGCACTTGGAAAAAGCTTTCTTCGAAGGAGTGCAGTGCAATCCTTCACAGATCTCTGAGAAAGCACGTGAGGTCTGGGTTTAATTTCTCTTCAGAAAGACATTGGCCCGTAACCTCCTGTAGGAATATGACTGAAGTGATTGGTCCACCGCACATGAGCGGAAGTGCAGGCGTGCGGGCATGCGTATTGGAAGCGGGCAGCGTTCAAACTCTGGGCCGACTTTCTTTTGACAGCTGGAACTCCAGCGCTGTGCTGGAGCTGCTGAATGAAAAATGTAGGGACAGGGCCAACTAGGATGACGTGCCCCGAAGTTAGATAATTTATCACACCTCGGGGAGCACAGTGGCGCAGTGGGTTAGCCCAGCCGCCTCACGGCGCCGAGGTCCCAGGTTCGATCCCGGCTCTGGGTCACTGTCTGTGTGGAGTTTGCACATTCTCCCCGTGTTTGCGTGGGCTTCGCCCCCAACAACCCAAAGATGTGCAGGCTAGGTGGATTGGCCACGCTAAATTGCCCCTTAATTGGAAAAAATTAATTGGGTACTCTAAAATTTAAAAAGAAAAAAAACAAAAGAAAAAAAATTCATCACACCTTCATTTGTCACTTTAATTCTTTGGCCTAGGATAATCAAGCAGAAGCAAGAAGACATTTTCATGGTTGGCTAATGTTTTATATTATTAGTGTTGAGCATTTATAAATATGTTTGAAATGCAAATAAAGTGAAAGACAAATATATATATTTGCTGTATAAAAGGAGTTTGGAGTCACAGAAAATGAAAGGAAAAATTATTTTTAATCTTTGATTCGTCACGAGGATTTTAATTCCATTAAAGGAGCTATAAAGGATAGAATACGGTGATTACTCACTAACGGGTATGATTATACACCGAAGATACTCTGTGTTACTGGTCATGGGTTCTTTGGGTCCTTGCATGGCTGATGAGCCTGATCCTGGATCCACGTCTTCAATCACTCACTTGGCAGGAGTTTCCAAAAGATGGGATCGGTCCTTGGAAATTAGGTCATGGGTATTCCTTCCTCAGGATCCTTCTCCGGGCCTCCTCTTCCCGTTGGAGGCTCTTGAAGAATTGTGAATCTTCAATCAGGAGGTTTCTCCAAGGAGGTCTCGTCTGAGCAAAGGGTCTCCCAGGCATTGACGTCTGTGTTCCATTTCTTGAGGTGACCCTGAAAGGTGTCTTTGAAGAGCTTCCTCATCTTCGAGATCCTTGCTTGAGCTGGATGAAGAAGATTTGCTTTGACAGTCAGGACTCTGACATCCAGGTTTTGGACGATTATGGCCTCAATACTGCTGCTATTGACTCTTTCAAGGACACTAACGCCAGCACGCCTGTTCTCCCAGCTGATTCAGAGCTGTAGTACATTTGGATTTTGCAATGTATTTTAAGCTGTATTGTTTAAGGATCTCCCTGATGTAATGTTCATCCTTACAAGACTTAGTGATTACTTCAAATGCTTTAAACAAGTTTAATGGCTTCATTGACATAGGCAAGCCTCCTCTAAGCTAATGTGAAGTATCTCTCTGACAGGTATTGCAGAATCCAGAGTCATGCTTCACCACCGCTGGGACTTTTGAGGTGTTGACATATGCGCAGGGATCATGATAGAAGATTCCGGCATCATCACCACCAGGTGACACAGGGGCCATTCAAGGTCGCCTGGCAGCTGCTGCTTTCGGTCACTGAGTTTGTAAAATTAACAGTTAATATGCCAATACCCTCCCTCCTCCCCTTCCCTCCTGTCCCCTCCCTCCCCTTGCCCTTATTTCCCTCCCCTCCCCTTTACAAATAGACATAATAAATAGACAGAGGCAACAACAAATCCTGGGATGCTTTTAAAATCTTATGACCATAATCTAAATTAAAACATACAAACACTGTGAAGCATGCCAACAAGGGGCGAGGCCACATTGGATTTGGTACTGGGTAATGAACCCGGCCAGGTGTTAGATTTAGATGTAGGTGAGCACTTTGGGGATAGTGATCACAACTCGGTTATGTTTACTTTAGCAATGGGCAGGGATAGGTATATACCGCAAGGCAAGAATTATAGCTGGGGGAAAGGCAATTATGATGCTATTCGGCAAGATTTAGGAGGTATAGGATGGGGAAGGAAACTGCAGGGGATGGGTACAATCGAAATGTGGAGCTTTTTCAAGGAACAGCTACTGCGTGTCCTTGATAAGTATGTACCTGTCAGGCAGGGAGGAAGTTGTCGAGCAAGGGAGCCGTGGTTTACTAAGGAAGTTGAAGCACTTGTCAAGAGGAAGAAGAAGGCTTATGTTAGGATGAGACATGAAGGCTCAGTTAGGGCACTTGAGAGTTACAAGTTAGCCAGGAAGGACCTAAAGGGAGAGTTAAGAAGAGCGAGGAGAGGACACGAAAAGTCGTTGGCGGATAGGATCAAGGAAAACCCTAAGGCTTTCTATAGGTATATCAGGAACAAAAGAATGACTCGAGTAAGATTAGGGCCAATCAAGGATAGTAGTGGAAAGTTGTGTGTGGAATCAGAGGAGATAGGGGAAGCATTAAATGGATATTTTTCGTCAGTGTTTACACTGGAGAAAGACAATGTTGTCGAGGAGAACACTCAGGTTCAGTCGACCAGGCTAGATAGAATTGAGGTTCAAAAGGAGGAGGTGTTAGCAATTTTAGAAAATGTCAAAATAGACAAGTCCCCTGGGCCAGATGGGATTTATCCTAGGATTCTCTGGGAAGCCAGGGAGGAGATTGCTGAGCCTTTGTCCTTGATCTTTATGTCGTCTTTGTTGACAGGAATAGTGCCGGAAGACTGGAGGATAGCAAATGTTGTCCCCTTGTTCAAGAAGGGGAGTAGAGACAACCCTGGTAATTATAGACCTGTGAGCCTTACTTCGGTTGTGGGTAAAATGTTGGAAAAGGTTATAAGAGATAGGGTTTATAATCATCTTGAAAAGAACAAGTTGATTAGCGATACTCAACACGGTTTTGTGAAGGGTAGGTCATGTCTCACAAACCTTATTGAGTTTTTTGAGAAGGTGACCAAACAGGTGGATCAGGGTAAAGCTGTTGATGTGGTGTATATGGATTTCAGTAAGGCGTTTGATAAGGTTCCCCACGGTAGGCTATTGCAGAAAATAAGGAAGTATGGAATTGAAGGTGATTTAGCGGTTTGGATCAGTAATTGGCTAGCTGAAAGAAGACAGAGGGTGGTGGTTGATGGCAAATGTTCATCCTGGAGTTCAGTTACTAGTGGTGTACCGCAAGGATCTGTTTTGGGGCCACTGCTGTTTGTCATTTTTATAAATGACCTGGAAGAGGGTGTAGAAGGATGGGTTAGTAAATTTGCAGATGACACGAAGGTCGGTGGAGTTGTGGATAGTGCTGAAGGATGTTATAGGATACAGAGGGACATAGATAAGCTGCAGAGCTGGGCTGAGAGGTGGCAGATGGAGTTTAATGCGGAAAAGTGTGAGGTGGTTCACTTTGGAAGGAGTAACAGGAATGCAGAGTACTGGGCTAATGGCAAGATTCTTGGTAGTGTAGATGAACAGAGAGATCTCGGCATCCAGGTACATAAATCCCTGAAAGTTGGCACCCAGGTTAATAGGGCTGTTAAGAAGGCATATGGTGTGCTAGCCTTTATAAGCAGGGGGATTGAGTTTCGGAACCACAAGGTCATGCTGCAGCTGTACATAACTCTGGTGCGGCCACACCTGGAGTACTGCGTGCAGTTCTGGTCACCACATTATAGGAAGGATGTGGAAGCTTTGGAAAGGGTTCAGAGGAGATTTACTAGGATGTTGCCTGGCATGGAGGGAAGGTCTTACGAGGAAAGGCTCAGGGAATTGAGGTTGTTTTCGTTAGAGAGGAGAAGGCTGAGAGGTGACTTAATAGAGACATATAAGATAGTCAGAGGGTTAGATAGGGTGGACAGTGAGAGTCTTTTTCCTCGGATGGTGATGACCAACACGAGGGGACATACCTTTAAATTGAGGGGTGAGAGATATAGGACAGATGTCAGAGGCAGTTTCTTTACTCAGAGAGTAGTAGGGGTGTGGAACGCCCTGCCTGCAATAGTAGTAGACTCGCCAACTTTAAGGGTTTTTAAGTGGTCACTGGATAGACATATGGATGAAAATGGAATAGTGTAGGTCAGATAGGCTTCAGATGGTTTCACAGGTCGGCGCAACATCGAGGGCCGAAGGGCCCGTACTGCGCTGTAGTGTTCTATGTTCTATGTTCTATGCCACACATAAAGTTATATAATAATATAGTGCAGATTTAAATAGTTTCACAGATTTAAAACAAAATGGCTCCAGGGTCCTGGGTTCAATTCCGGCTTGGGTCACTGTCTGTGCGGAGTCTGCACGTCCTCCCCGTGTGTGCGTGGGTTTCCTCCGGGTGCTCCGGTTTCCTCTCACAGTCCAAAGATGTGCAGATTAGGTGGATTGGCCATGATAAATTGCCCTTAGTGTCCAAAAAGGTTAGGTGAGGTTACTAGGTTACGGGGATAGGGTGGAGACCTTGGGTAGGGTGCTCTTTGTAAGGGCCGGTGCAGACTCGATGGGCCGAATGGCCTCCTTCTGCACTGTAAATTCTATGATTCTATGAAATAACCAAACCTATCTTCACTTTCACATGATCATCTTTAATCGTTTAAAAAAATTACAAATTACTTTAAAAGAACCAACGACAGTAGCAATGCCTGTATAAAAGAAAGAGCAAATAAAATTGTGAAAGAAACTTCTACATACCCTTTAAAGGGGCAGCACGGTGACGTAGTGGGATAGCCCTGTTGCCTCACGGCGCCAAAATCCCAGGTTCGATCCCGGCTCTGGCTCACTGTCCGTGTGGAGTTTGCACACTCTCCTAGGGGCTGTTTAGCACGGGGCTAAATCACTGGCTTTGAAAGCAGACCAAGGCAAGCCAGCAGCACGGTTCGATTCCCGTAACAGCCTCCCCGAACAGGCGCCGGAATGTGGCGACTAGGGGCTTTTCACAGTAACTTCATTTGAAGCCTACTCATGACAATAAGCGATTTTCATTTTTTCAGTTCGTTCTCCTCGTATTTGCCTGGGTTTCGCCCCCACAACCCAAAAAGATGTGCAGGGTAGGTGGATTGACCATGCTAAATTGCCCCTTAATTGGAAAAAATGAATTGGGTGCACTAAATAAAAAAAAACACTTGTTAAATCTGTTGCCTGTTCACTTCAATATAAATCTGCTGTTTAAATGCCTGCCTCAATGGGTGTTCCCGTCAGGAGGGGGTCGGGCTGCATTCCTCCTGCTGGAGCCTGCGCAGGCCGGGGTGCTGGAGGGCCGACACTGCCGCACCTAGAGGAAGGTTGGACACGATAGCTGAGCGCAGGGAAGTGTTCATTTGTTCCTTTTAGAATCAGTGAACTGTGTCTTCCCCATGCTCTCCGGAACTCACAGGCCAATACCTGTGGCACATCCTCATTAAGTTCAAACCTGGCTCCAGGTTTGGAATTTTTAATCTGCACTCAGATGACCCAGTTAAAGCAGCATTTATTTCCCTTGAGAAGGTGGTGGTGAGCTGCCTTCTTGAACCGCTGCAGTCCCCGTGGTGTAGCTACACACGCAGCGCTGTTAGGGAGGATTTTAATCTTCCATCAGTGAACGATCGGCGATATGTTTCCAAGTCAGGGTGGTGAGCGAATTGGAGGGGAACCTCCAGGTGGTGGGGTTCCCAGGTATCTGCTGCCCTTGTCCTCCTAGATGGTAGGGTTTGGAAGGTGCTGTCTGAGGAATCTTGGTGAGTTACTGCAGTACATCTTGTAGATGGTACACACGGCTGCCACTGTTCATCGGTGGTGGAGGGAGTGAATGTTTGTGGAAGGAGGAGCAATCAAGCGGGGCTGCTTTGTCCTGGATGGTGAGAAGCATCTTGAGGGTTGTTGGAGCTTCCCTCACCCAGGCAAGTGGAGAGTATTCCATTACACTCCTGACGTCTGCCTTGGAGATGGTGGGCAGGCTTCAAAGCTGATTTTGCACAATCCTACATTCTTTTCCCATTAGCTTTTTGACATTGCTGTGCACTCAACTGCTTAACAACAGTTACCGTGGCTGAAAGTGATCAAATGTTTTTGAAACAGGGTGTGAGATGTTTCTGAGAGATGTGCTACAGCCTGGAATGTTTAACTTTGATTCAGTCGGAAAGTGGCTCAAAGTATAACTTCCCTTTCGCAGCTGAGGAACCTTTCATGTCAGAACATTCTTTAAAAGACTAATATCAAATCATCCAGGGATCTTTAGTTAAATGCTTCAGCCTTTAGCGTCAGAAAGTGTTGTCCATCAAATACAATACTTCACAGTCTGAGAAGGGGCCCAGCAGAGTTCGGGACTGTCGCAGGAATGAACGTCGTATTAAAGGCAGGATTTTGTCCTTAGCCTTTGATATCAGAATCGTTTATCAACCTTTTCCATCGAAACGTTGTTAGTCACTGTGGGGCGCAACAGGAAAAGAGAGAATGGGTTCATGTGGGTTCAAGGTTTACTAATACCTTGAGGAGACACAACTTCCCGATGTCTCACAAACCTCCGGTACCGTCCATCACCAAGAACGGCTGAACTTGCCTTCCCAACACCCTGGGCGGGATTCTCTGATCCTGAGGCTAAGCGTAAACACCGTTGCGTTTTACGACAGCTTCCACAGATCCCAGGAGCAGCGATCCTGCGCCTTTCAGGGGCTCAGCACGGCACTGGAGCAACTCACGCAGCTCCAGCTGCCGAGACCGGCATCAAACGGGCGCTGCGGGTCTGCACATGCAGCTGCAGCCGGCGCGAACTCGCACATGCAGCTGCAGCCGGCACGAACTCGCACATGCAGCTGCAGCCGGCACGAACTCGCACATGCAGCTGCAGCCGGCGCGAACTCGCACATGCAGCTGCAGCCGGCGCGAACTCGCACATGCAGCTGCAGCCGGCACGAACTCGCACATGCGCGCTGCAGCCGGCGCGAACTCGCACATGCAGCTGCAGCCGGCGCGAATTCGCACATGCAGCTGCAGCCGGCACGAACTTGCACATGCAGCTGCAGCCGGCACGAACTTGCACATGCAGCTGCAGCCGGCGCGAACTTGCACATGCAGCTGCAGCCGGCGCGAACTCGCACATGCAGCTGCAGCCGGCGCGAACTCGCACATGCAGCTGCAGCCGGCACGAACTCGCACATGCGCGCTGCAGCCGGCGCGAACTCGCACATGCAGCTGCAGCCGGCGCGAATTCGCACATGCAGCTGCAGCCGGCACGAACTTGCACATGCAGCTGCAGCCGGCACGAACTTGCACATGCAGCTGCAGCCGGCGCGAACTTGCACATGCAGCTGCAGCCGGCACGAACTTGCACATGCAGCTGCAGCCGGCACGAACTTGCACATGCAGCTGCAGCCGACGCAAACTCGCACATGCGCGCCACATTCCTTCTCCGCGCCGGTCCTGACGCAACATTGGGGTAGAACTAGAGGGGCCCGGTGTGGAGTAAATGACCCCCCCCCGGGCTCGGACCCCCCTCTCCCCCACCAGTCCGTTGCCCGCAGGATGGACGGTGCAGTCCCGCCGGGTAGGACCACATGAGAACGGCGCCGGCACGACTCAGCCTGTCTCTGCGGCCACGCGGCCCATCCCGCGCGGAGAATCGCCGGAGGGGCCACGTAGAGCAGCCCCCGACCGACGCCGCGCTGTCCGCGCCGGCGCAGATTCTGCAGTGACCGGTGAATCGGCGGACCAGCGCCATGTGAGTCGCGCCTCCCCACTCCCCGCCAACGATACTCCGACCCGGCCCGGGTTCAGAGAACCTGCCCCATGTGTCTCATCACTCATACTGAAATGCACCGCTTCTTTCACGTCTGTGCTAGAGAAATGACACTGCATCCAACACTAATTCCTGCACCTTGCTCCACACTGATTAGACTTGAGAATTTGGACCTATTTATGATGTTAGCATGTTATTAAATGGTGGAGCAGGCTCGAGGGGCTGAAAGGCCTGCTTGGCCGCATGTCCGCATTAGAACAATGAGGGCAGTATGGTGGCTCAGTGGGTTAGCCCTGCTGCCTCACGGCACCGAGGTCCCTGGTTCGATCCCGGCTCTGGGTCACTGTCTGTGTGGAGTTTGCACATTCTCCCCGTGTTTGCGTTGGTTTCGCCCCCACAACCCAAAGATGTGCAGGGTAGAAATTGGCCATGCTAAATTGCCCTTTAATTGGAAAAAATAAATTGGGTACTCTAAATTTATAAAAAAAGAACAATGCTGGGGTGATGTATTTTAAATGATGAAAGGGTAGGGAGTGGAAGTGGGCAGTTTGTAGTAATGGAATTATATGACAATGAGGTGCAGTAGACACAGGTCGCGCAATTTTCTGGCCACATAGCACCCACCTCACCTCCCGCTATTCCAGAAGAATTGCGGCGCCCCATGTGATCGAGGCCAGGCCTTCGCTGGATGAGAACCAGACTTGCATATTAAAATGGATCTTTAAAGCCATTTACATATGCTTAGCCGGTTTGAAGCCAGAGTCACCTGGCCTCCGGGATTCACTGGTCCCAGTGGTGCAGCGTGAGGGTGGCGTGAATCAGTGCTGCTTTCCCAAAATGCAAACCGGGTGTGATAACCATACCGGGGAGCTTGGAGGCAGCACGGTAACGCAAGTGGCTAGCACTGTGCCTTCCCAGCGCCAGGGTCCCAGGTTCGATTCCCGCTGGGTCACTGTGCGGAGTTTGCGTGTTCTCCCCCTGCTTGTATGGGTTTCCTCCGGGCGCTCCGGTTTCCTCCCACAGCCCAAAGACGTGTGGGTTAGGTGGATTGGCTACGTGAAATTACCCTCAGTGTCCAAAAAGACTAGGAGGGGTTATTGGGTTACGGGGAGAGGGTGGAAGTGAGGGTTTAAGTGGGTCGGGTGCAGACTCGATGGGCCGAATGGCCTCCTTCTGTACTGTATGTTCTGTGTTCTATTGGAGCCCCCGGGTGATTGGGACAGGACAGGTCAGTGCCCTGTCACTGCCCCTGGCACTCTGACAGTGTCAATCTGGCAACCTGACACCCTGGCAATGTGATGGCCTGTGTTGGGGGTCTGTGATGGAGGTGTCTGATGGGGGTCTGTGATGGAGGTGTCTGATGGGGGTCTGTGATGGAGGTGTCTGATGGGGGTCTGTGATGGAGGTGTCTGATGGGGGTCTATGATGGAGGTGTGTAATAGGGGTCTCTGGTGGGGGTCTCTGGTGGGGGTCTCTGGTGGGGGTCTCTGGTTAGGGGGCTGGGAGGCGGGGGCAGGATTTGTGTTGTGGGGAGAAGGTGTCCTCTGATGGACTTTGGGGGACCCAGGTTAAATACTTACCCACTTGGCCCACCACGAGATCCATCACATTAGGACCAATCTGGTAAGTAGCTGCACTAATCCACGCCCATATGGCAGGGGGATGGGAACCAAATGAGGAGGTTAGTGGACAGTAAGGAGGTAGTAACTAAAGCCTGTAAGGAACTAGATCATGAAGTCAGTGTGACTAAGGGGAAGAGTAGGCGGGGAGCAGATGATGAATGCAAAGGGACTGGTGGTCTCAGGTGCATTTGTTTTAAGCAAAACGTGTAGTAGATGAACTTAGGGCTTGGATTAGTACCTGGGAATATGATGTTATTGGTATTACTGAGACTTGGTTGAGGGAAGAGCATGACTGGCAACTAAATATCCCAGGATAACGATGCTTCAGGCGGGATAGAGAGGGAGGTAAAAGGGGTGGAGGAGTTGAATTACTGGTCAAAGAGGATATCACAGCTGTGCTGAAGGAGGGCACTATGGAGGACTCGAGCAGTGAGGCGATATGGGCAGAGCTCAGAAATAGGAAGGGTGCGGTAACAATGTTGGGGCTGTACTACAGACCTCCCAACAGCGAGCGTGAGATAGAGATACAAATATGTAAACAGATTATGGAAAGATGTAGGAGCAACAGGGTGGGGGTGATAGGAAATTTTAATTTTCCCAACATTGACTGGGATACACTTCGAGTCAGAGGTTTAGACGGAGTAGAATTTGTAAGGAGCATCCAGGAGGGTTTTCTAGAGCAGTATGTAAGTAGTCCAACTCGGGAAGGGGCCATACTGGACCTGGTGTTGGGGAATGATCCCAGCCAGGTGGTTGAAGTTTCAGTCGGTGATTACTTTGGGAATAGTGATCTCAATTCCGTAAGTTTTAGAATACTCATGGACAAAGACGAGAGTGGTCCGAAAGGAAGAGTGTTAAATTGGGGGAAGGCCAACTATACCAAAATTCGGCAGGAGTTGGGGAATGTGGATTGGGAGCAGCTGTTTGAAGGTAAATCCACATTTGATATGTGGGAGGCTTTTAAAGAGAGGTTGATTAGAGTGTAGGACAGACATGTCACTGTGAAAATGAGGGATAGAAATGGCAAGATTAGGGAACCATGGATGACGGGTGAAATTGTGAGACTAGCTAAGAGGAAAAAGGAAGCATACATAAGGTCTAGGCGACTGAAGACAGACAAAGCTTTGGAAGAATATCGGGAAAGTTGGACGAATCTCAAATGCGCAATAAAGATATTTATTACTTTATATTACTTTACAGTACAGCACAGAACAGGCCCTTCGGCCCTCGATGTTGTGCCGAGCAATGATCACCCTACTCAAGCCCACGTATCCACCCTATACCAGTAACTCTACAACCCCCATTAACCTTATTTTTTTTTGGACACTAAGGGCAATTTAGCCTGGCCAATCCACCTCACCCGCACATCTTATGCGTGGAGTCAGAGAAAATGGGTGAGATTCTTAACAAGTACTTTGCATCGGTATTCACCGAGGAGAGGGACATGACGGCTGTCGAGGTTAGGGATAGATGTTTGATTACTCGAGGTCAAGTCGGCATAAGGAGGGAGGATGTGTTGGGTATTCTAAAAGACATAAAGGTGGACAAGTCCCCAGGTCCGGATGGGATCTATCCCAGGTTACTGAGGGAAGTGAGAGAGGAAATAGCTGGGGCCTTAACAGATATCTTTGCAACATCCTTGAACACGGGTGAGGTACCGGAGGACTGGAGAATTGCTAATGTTATCCCCTTGTTTAAGAAGGGTAGCAAGGATAATCCAGGTAATTATAGACCGGTGGGCCTGACGTCAGTGGTAGGGAAGCTGCTGGAGAAGATACTGAGGGATAGGATCTATTCCCATTTGGAAGAAAATGGGCTTATCAGTGATAGGCAACATGGATTTGTGCAGGGAAGGTCATGTCTTACCAACTTAATAGAATTCTTTGAGGAAGTGACAAAGTTGATTGATGAGGGAAGGGCTGTAGATGTCATATACATGGACTGAAGTAAGGCATTTGATAAGGTTTCCCATGGTAGCTGATGGAAAAAGTGAAGTCTCATGGGGTCCAGGGTGTACTAGCTCGATGGATAAAGAACTGGCTGGGCAACAGGAGACAGAGAGTAGTAGTGGAAGGGAGTTTCTCAAAATGGAAAACTGTGACCAGTGGTGTTCTACAGGGATCCATGCTCGGACCACTGTTGTTTGTGATATACATAAATGATCTGGAGGAAGGTATAGGTGGTCTGATTAGCAAGTTTGTAGATGACACTAAGATTGGTGGAGTAGCAGATAGTGAAGGGGACTGTCAGAGAATACAGCAGAATATAGATAGATTGGAGAGTTGGGCGGAGAAATGAGAGATGGAGTTCAATCCAGGCAAATGTCAGGTGATGCATTTTGGAGGATCCAATTCAAGAGCAAACTATACAGTAAATGAAAAAGCCCTGGAGAAAATTGATGTCCAGAGAGATCTGGGTGTTCAGGTCCATTGTACCCTGAAGGTGGCTGCGCAGACCGATAGAGTGGTCAAGAAGGCATACAGCATGCTTGCCTTCATCGGACGGGTTATTGAGTACAAGAGTCGGCAGGTCATGTTACAGTTGTATAGGACTTTGGTTTGGCCACATTTGGAATACTGCGTGCACTTCTGGTCGCCACATTACCAGAAGGATGTGGATGCTTTGGAGAGGATGCAGAGGAGGTTCACCAGGATGTTGCCTGGTATAGAGGGTGCTAGCTATGAAGAAAGGTTGAGTAGATTAGGATTATTTTCAATAGAAAGACGGAGGTTGAGAAGGGACCTCATTGAGGTCTATAAAATCATGAGAGGTATAGACAGGGTGGATAGCAAGAAGCTTTTTCCCAGAGTGGGGGACTCAATTATTAGGGGTCATGAGTTCAAGGTGAGAGGGGGAAAGTTTAAGGGAGATATGCGTGGAAAGTTCTTTACGCAGAGGGTGGTGGGTGCCTGGAACGCATTGCCGGTGGAGGTGGTAGATGCGGGTGTGGTAGTACGAATGTGAGCACTGCCATTGGTGCAGAGCATTGGTTTCCCATTGGCTCTGGCTGGTCATGTGCCTCTCGTCCGATTGGCTGGGACTAGTCATGTGACTGCTCACCAATTGGTCGAGAGGCAAGTAGACCCCACCTCCGAGGCAGAGTATAAGTAACCAGAGTTCCCGGCGGTCGTCCTTTCTCTGTAGTCGACCACCGGGCTAACAACTAGCTGATTAAACCACAGTTTGGATCTTCATCGTGTCTCGAGTCCAATTGATGGTACATCAGCGGGCACGATAGCGTAATTTAAGATGTATCTAGACAGATACATGAATGGGCAGGGAGTAGAGGGATACAGATCCTTCGAAAATAGGCGACAGTTTTAGATACAGGATCTGGATCGACTCAGGCTTGGAGGGCCGAATGGCCTGTTCCTGTGCTGTAACTGTTCTTTGTTCTTTGTTCTTCTTTGTTCATGTACATCCTGGCACAGAGGGCCGGAGAATCCTGAAGACATGGAGAATCCGGTGCCCAGCCCATTAATGGGATACAAATGGGTTGCGACCCATTCACATCCTCCCGCCAGCGCGGGGCGCGAAGTTTGTGCTGCAGCTAGCGAGAGATCGGAGCATCACAAACGGTGGGGAACCAATCCCGTTTTTCTGCCACAGGCTACCGGCGACGTAGAATCCAACCTTTTGTAATTTTGGAGGGGAATTTCGCCCAAGATTGAATGTAAAGGATTTGGGGCAGAATTTTATGTCTTGGCAGGGGCGGCACCCTGACCGGATGTCGATTCAGTTCAGTGGGAGAATTGAGGACAGCAGGAAGTCTGCACGTGGCCTGGATTTTGCAGAGTTTAAGCGGGCGCCTGCCTGATCTGTATTTGTGTGAAAACACGCAAGAAGATTCTGGATGGCATGGTGCCCTTGCGCGATACTTCAGTCGGCAGGGGCACGAGAGAGTAAGAAGCTTGCCACGGACAAAGGAAATTCATCCCATTCAGCATGTAATTGGCCCTAATTTCACCTGGATTGTGAGCTTTTACGCTTGGCCAAGCGGGCAGGCAGAGTTCACATTTTTACACCATTCCCGACACAGGGCCGGATAAAATGCCGAGGATGAAATTAAATGAAATTAACTGGTTGAGGCTTGAGGTGTTAGATGTTGTGCTGCCAGTTGCTTGATTCTTAGTGATAGCTTAGTGGTTAGCACCGCTGCCTTAGCAGGCCAGGGCCTCGAGTGACTGTGCGGAGTCTGCACGTTCTCCCTGCGTGGGTTTCCTCCGGGTGCTCCGGTTTCCTCCCACAGTCCAAAGATGTGCAGGTTAGGTGAAAACGGTCAGGCTGGCTGGGGGTGGCTGCCCGGGCAGGGGGCAGAAGCGGGTAGTGACTTGGTGCCAGGTGCGTGACTCGGGGTATCCCCTCAGGATCGGGATCGCCGGGCTCACTACCCACTACCCACTACTCACTAACTGCAGCCAGTTTTTTAAACACATCTCTCTGGTGCTACGTACAGGCTCCTGGCTGCTCACACTGCTGAGTGCTGCCTGTGTCCTTCAAATGCTCAGAAGGCCTCTGGTCGTCTTGAGGCCCACCCAGCCCGCCCCTGAGTTGAAAAGGTCTCACCATTCCTTCATTGTCGCTAACCTCATTTCAGCCTTGATCCAAACATGGACAAAAAACTGAACTCAAGACGTGAGGTGAAAGCGACTGCCCTTGACATCAACACAGCATCTGACCGAGTATGGCATCCAGGAGTCCCAGCAAAGCTGGAGTCAATGGGAATCAGGGGGGAACTCTCCCTTGGTTGGAGTCATACCCGGCACAAAGGAAGATTCAACCTCCTGGAACTCCCTCCCTCACAGCACAGTGGGTGTACCTACACTACATTGACTGCAGCGGTTCAAGAAGGCAGCTCACCACCACCTTAACATAGAAAATAGAACGATACAGCGCAGTACAGGCCCTTCGGCCCTCGATGTTGCACCGACATGGAAAAAAACTAAAGGCCATCTAACCTACACTATGCCCTTATCATCCATATGCTTATCCAATAAATTTTTAAATGCCCTCAATGTTGGCGAGTTCACTACTGTTGCAGGTAGGGCATTCCACGGCCTCACCACTCTTTGCGTAAAAAACCCACCTCTGACCTCTGTCCTATATCTATTACCCCTCAATTTAAGGCTATGTCCCCTCGTGCTAGCCACCTCCATCCGCGGGAGAAGGCTCTCGCTGTCCACCCTATCTAACCCTCTGATCATTTTGTATGCCTCTATTAAGTCACCTCTTAACCTTCTTCTCTCTAACGAAAACAACCTCAAGTCCATCAGCCTTTCCTCATAAGCTTTTCCCTCCATACCAGGCAACATCTTGGTAAATCTCCTCTGCACCCGTTCCAAAGCTTCCACGTCCTTCCTATAATGAGGCGACCAGAACTGTACGCAATACTCCAAATGCGGCCGTACTAGAGTTTTGTACAACTGCAACATGACCGCATGGCTCCGGAACTCAATCCCTCTACCAATAAAGGCCAACACACCATAGGCCTTCTTCACAACCCTATCAACCTGGGTGGCAACTTTCAGGGATCTATGTACATGGACACCGAGATCCCTCTGCTCATCCACACTACCATCTGAAGGGAAATTACAGATGAGCAATAAATGCTGGACTAGCCTGGACTATGCGGGGCATAGACAGAGTGGATAGTCAGAGGCTTTTTCCCAGGGTAGAGGGGTCAATTACTAGGGGGCACAGCTTTAAAGTGCGAGGGGCAAGGTTTAGAGGAGATGTACGAGGCAAGTTTTTTACACAGAGGGTAGTGGGTGCCTGGAACTCGCTGCCGGAGGAGGTGGTGGAAGCAGGGACGATAGTGACATTGAAGACATTTTGACAAATACATGAATAGGATGGGAATAGAGGGATACGGACCTCGGAAGTGTAGAAGGTTTTAGTTTAGACGGGCAGCATGGTCGGCACAGGCTTGGAGGGCCGAAGGGCCTGTTCCTGTGCTGTACTTTTCTTTGTTCTTTGTTCTCCAGCGATGTCTGAATCCAATGAAAGGATGAGAAAATGAAAGTTGCTGAGATGGTGAGAGTGCAGTGTTTCAGACGAGGTCTTGTGCGGTGTTTCGTTTCTTATCTGCTCTGTGTATAGGAGTGCCTGGGAGCGCCTGCTCAAGTGACTCGCAGAATTGTTGGTTTTCATCTGGGTATGGCTGACGTTGAGATGAGGACACCATTTCTGCTTGGTAGCATTGTGGATAGCACAATGGCTTCACAGCTCCAGGGTCCCAGGTTCGATTCCGGCTTGGGTCACTGTCTGTGCGGAGTCTGCACATCCTCCCCGTGTGTGCGTGGGTTTCCTCCGGGTGCCCCGGTTTCCTCCCACAGTCACAAAGATGTGTAGGTTAGGTGGATTGGCCATGATAAATTGCCCTTAGTGTCCAAAATTGCCCTTAGTGTTGGGTGGGGTTACTGGGTTATGGGGATAGGGTGGAGGTGTGGACCTTGGGTAGGGTGCTCTTTCCAAGAGCCGGTGCAGACTCGATGGGCCAAATGGCCTCCTTATGCACTATTAATTCTATGAAAAAAATTACTTCAAGGGTTGCATCCAAAGCCTGGTCTCACAGGTGGTGTAGCGTTGTGGTAATGTGTGCGTTCAGACTTCTGTTCGGAGACTGACGGGATGATCGGATCCAATTGGTGCTGATAAAATGATCTTGGATATCTCCAGGACATCTTATGGAATGGTTTGTTCTGAAAGGAGGTGTTAGTTATACACCCTATTGAAGCAGCAAAGCTGACGTAACCTCTGTTTGTTCTAATTTATATTCCCCAGGCAATGATTCGGAGGCAGGAGGGATCTGCCTCATGGTTCACTTTTGCATTGGAGTCCCCCAGTATGTAAAGATGTTCTGTCTTTGGGATTCTGAAGTTAGCCATGTCATAATCCTCAAAGCAGGAGATGACACTGTCGAATCATGGTGTATATCAGCTGACAAAGCAAATGGGATCTTGGATTGTCATAGAAACCCTACAGTGCATAAGGAAGCCATTCGTCCCATCAAGTCTGCACCAACCCTCTGCAAGAGGACCCCACCGAGACCCACTCCCCTGCCCTATCCCTGTAACCCCACCTAACCTGCACATCTTGGGGCACTAAAGGGAAATTCGGCCATGACCATTCCACCAAACCTGCACACCTTTGGATTGTGTGTTCACATTATATATTAATATATCAATGATTTGGATGAGGGAGCTAAATGTATTATCTCCAAATTTGCAGATGATACACAGTTGGGTGGGAGGGTGAGCTGTGAGGAGGATGCAGAGATGCTTCAGTGGGATTTGGACAGGCTGAGTGAGTGGGTACATGCATGGCAGATGCAGTATAATGTGGATAAATGTGAGGTTATCCACTTCGTAGCAAAATAGGGAGGCAGATTATTATTTAAATTGAGAGAAGTGGATGCTCAGCGAGACCGTGGTGTCCTCGTGTATCAGTCACTGAAAGTAAGCGCACAGGTACAGCAGCAGTAAAGAAGGCAAATGGTATGTTGGCCTTCATAGCGAGAGGATTTGAGTGTAGGAATAGGGATGTTTTACTGCAATTGTATAGGGCATTGGTGAGGCCACACCTGGAGTATTGTGTGCAGTTTGGTGTCCCTATCTGAGGAAGGATGTTCTTGCTATGGAGGGAGAGCAGCGAAGGTTTACCAGGCTGATTCCTGGGATGGTGGGACTGTCCTATGAGGAAAGACTAAATCGGTTAGGATTATATTCATTGGAATTTAGAAGAATTAAGTTTCTCAGAGAAACTTAATGTGAATCTGTGAAATTCACTCGCGCAGAAAGTAGTTGAGGCGAAAACATTGTGTAATTTCAAGGAGGAATTGGATTGGATTGGATTTGTTTATTGTCACGTGTACCGAGGTACAGTGAAAAGTATTTTTCTGCGAGGAGCTCAAACAGATCATTTAGTACCTGAAAAGAAAAAGAAAAAGAAAATACATGAAAGGGCAACACAAGGTCCACAATGTAAATACATAGACACCGGCATCGGGTGACGCATACAGGAGTATAGTATTAATCAAGTCAGTCAGAATTAGATATAGCTCTGAATGTAAGAACATAAGAACTAGAGAGCAGGAGTAGGCCATCTGGCCCCTCGAGCCTGCTCCGCCATTCAATGAGATCATGGCTGATCTTTTGTGGACTCAGCTCCACTTTCCGGCCCGAACACCATAACCCTTAATCCCTTTATTCTTCAAAAAACTATCTATGTTGAAAACATTTAATGAAGGAGCCTCAACTGCTTCACTGGGCAAGGAATTCCATAAATTCACAACCCTTTGGGTGAAGAAGTTCCTCCTAAACTCAGTCCTAAATCTACTTCCCCTTATTTTGAGGCTATGCCCCCTAGTTCTGCTGTCACCCGCCAGTGGAAACAACCTGCCCGCATCTATCCCATCTATTTTCTTCATAATTTTATCTATTTCTATAAGATCCCCTCCTCATTCTTCTAAATTCCAATGAGTACAGTCCCAATCTACTCAACCTTTCCTCATAATCCAACCCCCTCAACTCTGGGATTAACCTAGTGAATCTCCTCTGCACACCCTCCAGTGCCAGTGCGTCCTTTCTCAGGTAAGGAGACCAAAACTGAACACAATACTCCAGATGTGGCCTCACTAACACCTTATACAATTGCAGCATAACCTCCCTGGTCTTAAACTCCATCCCTCTAGCAATGAAGGACAAAATTCCATTTGCCTTCTTAATCACCTGCTGTACCTGTAAACCAACTTTCTGTGACTCATGCACTAGCACACCCAGGTCTCTCTGCACAGCAGCATGTTTTAATATTTTATCATTTAAATAATAATCCTTTTTGCTGTTATTCCGACCAAAATGGGCGAAAAGGATCAAGGGCTATGGGGGGGAAGTCGGGATCAGGGTATCCAATCAGCCATGATCAAAATGAATGGCGGAACAGGTTCAAAGGGCCAAATGGCCTCATCCTGCTGCTATTTTCTATGTATGTTTCTATGTGAACCGGAGCATCTGGAGGAAGCCCACACAGACACAGGGAGAACTTGCAAACTTTCTACAGACAGTCACCCAAGCCCGAATTGAACCCAGGTTCCAGGGGCTGTGAGGCAGTAGTGCTAACCACTGTGCCAATGTGGTGAATGTGATTCACACCGGATTATAATCTGTATATACATGTGCCTACATTGTAAGTGCAGTTGCACTACATGACCACCAGGGGGGAGTAGCTCTGGGAATGCTCGAGAATTGTACTTAGCTTCTCCCTTGGGTCCGCCCAGGACTCCTCCCCCGGAGCTGCTGTATAAAGATCAGTGCCACATGGTCAGCTGGCCAGTTCACCAAAAGTTCAATGGCTAACCGGCTGGCTCTGTTGTGAGTATATTAAAACCGCTATTCTAATCCGACAAGCACGTGTCCGTAGAATTGTTGGTTCCAACAGCCACCTTGCTCTCCCCCACTGCCACCATCACATCAAATAGCAGATAGAGTAAAGGTGCAGAGCCCAAAGAACATCATGAATCTGGGAGGGATCCGGAAGTCATGTGCTTTGTTTAATTGATTAGCAGAGCTGATAAAGTGGTAACTTGCCTTTGGTTGCCGGTGGGATGTTCAGTCCCGCCAATATCAATGACCATTTGACTTGCTCGCCGGCCACGCCGGGGGCAGAGCTTTGCCTACGGCAGGACTGGATGATCCGCTGGCAGTACGGGCCGGATAATCCCCTCCCCCCTCTTGAAAATCCAGGAACAGGAAAAAGCAATGCTCCATTTCACCTCTCTCGGTTGATTTGTGAGGTAACCCCTTGAACAGAAGCTTACCTCAAACACTGCTCACTTTTTAATGGAACACCTTTCCTGGCAGATCCCGAGATTGATGTGCTTGCTGAAGGTTTCGCTTTTCAACCTTGCCCGACGTCAGTCTCAGGGAGTTCAGTGAATTTACGACGCGCTGCGGACTCGAGACTGTTTTTCTTTCCCCTTCCCCTTCTGACATTTTCACTTATCAGGAGCGAGTGATGTTAACCCCCAGTGAATCAAACTCTTTCCCCACTTGGGAATGACCAAGTTCGGCCTCCACCAAGCCCCGAGCCAAGAATAACACAGGCAGCTCCTTCTACTGCACCTCAACACGCTGCGTCAGTCCCACTTACAGAATCAGCAGGCTGTATGATGTACTGCCTACAGCAAGGAAAGAAAGCCCCTCAGCCTAACAGGCCCATGCTGGTGTTTCTGCTCCAAACGGGCCTATTCAACCAACCCCATCAATACGGCCTCTTATTCCTTCCCCCCCACCATGTATTATTATAACTCCTCCCTTAAATCTTCCAAAACTAACAACCCCCCCCCCCCCCCCCGGTACAAAGTTCCACATTCCAACCACGCTCCAGGTAGAAAGGTTTCTCCTGAATTCCTCAAAGAATTCATTCATGACTGTCTTCTAGTCATACTTAGAACCAACAGTTCTGGTGTCACCCGCCAGTGAAACATCTTCTTTACCTTCCTACCCTATCAAATTCTCTATCAGCTCATCCCTTGCTCCTTTCTTACGAGTGAAAGGAACCCCGGCCTGTTCAATCTTTCCTGGTGGGGTAATCTCTCAGCCCCCAGTAAATCTTGCGTCTTCCTCCAATGGCCTGTCTTTGTAATATGGAGACCAGGAACTGTTAAGCAGCACTTCCCGGGTGGTCTCACCAAGCTTCTGCAAAAGTTTTCTTTAACTACTCTGCTTTTCAGTTTTACACCTGAAGAAACAAACCAAGTACTTTGTTTGACTTTTTAAAAAAATGTAGGCCTTGTTAAGCTGCATTGCAGCTTTCTGTATCTGTCCCCCAACAACCTTCCCCTCCAATATACGGGATAAACACTTATTTTCCAAAGGGTACCTGACCTCCTTATTCCTCCCACCGACATGGATCTTACAATGATACAGCAGAGGAGGTCATTCGCCCCACCATGCCTGTGCTAGATATTTGAAGGAGTCCCATGACCCTTTGCTCTTTCTAATGACCTGCACTCTGTAGACCTGTTGGGTGCCTATCCAATTCCCTTTTCAGAGTTATAGAACATAGAACAGTACAGCACAGAACAGGCCCTTCGGCCCTCGATGTTGTGCCGAGCAATGATCACCCTAATTAAACCCACGTAACCCAACAATCCCCCCATTAACCTTACACTACGGGCAATTTAGCATGGCCAATCCACCTAACCCGCACATCTTTGGACTGTGGGAGGAAACCGGAGCACCCGGAGGAAACCCACGCACACACGGGGAGGACGTGCAGACTCCACACAGACAGTGACCCAGCCGGGAATCGAACCTGGGACCCTGGAGCTGTGAAGCATTGATGCTAACCACCATGCTACCGTGAGGCCCCTCACGTGAGGTTATGATTGAATCTGTTTTCAGTGCCGTGTTTTTTCAAAAAAACTCTATATCGTCTTCCTGGTTCTTTTGCCAAATATTTTAAAGCGATGCGCTTGGGTTACTGAACCTCCTGCTGTTGGAAGAAAAGGTTTCTGCTTATTTACTTGCTCTGAACCCACACCATTTTCAACACCCTCTCTGTTCAAGGAGGTACAGTCCCAGCTTCTCAGGCCTCGGCAGATAACTAAAACCTCTCGTACGTACGAACAAAATAGGAGCAGGAGTAGACCATTCGGCCTCTCGAGCCTTCTCAGCCATTCAATCGATCTGTTTGTGTTTATAATTCAACATTCCCACATACCCCCGATAATCTTTGATTCCCTTGCCTGACAAGAATCTATCTGCCTCCGCCTCAAAAAATATTCAGTAACCCCGCCTCCACCACCTTCTGAGGCAGAGAGCTCCAAAGTCGCACGACCCTCAGGGAAAATGGGCGGGAATCTCCCAGCCCACGCTGGTTCGGAGAATCACCGGGCGGGGCGCGATTCGAGCGACGCTGTCCCGACACCGATCTGCCTATTCTCCGGGGGGACGGCACGGCGCTGGTCAGGGGCCGCTCCACGCAGCCCCCCCCCCGGCGATTCTCCGCCCGGGTTGGGCCGAGCGGCCGCCCAAAAAAGCCTGAGTCCCGCCGGTGGCATTCGCATCTGGTGTTACCCGGTGGGACCTCGGCGTCCATCCTATCGGGGCGGCCTGGTTAGCGGGGGGGGGGGGGGGGGGGGGGGGGGGGAGAGGTGCTCCGACCCCCTGGGGGGGAGGGGGCCTCCACCGTGGCCTGGCCCGTGATCGGGGCCTACCGATCGGTGGACCGGCCTCTCGTGGTGGGGGCCTCTTTTGCTCCGTGCCGCCTCTGCAGCCCCACGCCATGTTGCGTCGGGGATGGCGCGGAGAAGGAGGCTGCCGCGCATGCACGCATTCGTGCTGGTCGCAGTGCGCATGCACGCATTCGTGCTGGTCGCAGTGCGCATGCACGCATTCGCGCCGGTCGTATTGTGCATGCGCAGACCCGCGGCGCCCATTTGACACCGGTATTGGCAGCTGGAACGGCGTGGGTCGCCCCAGTGCCGTGCTGGCCTCCTGTAGGGCAGAGGATCGCTACACATAGCGGTCTGATGACGCCGTCAAACTCTCCAGTTTTTACGACGGCGTCAACACTCTGCCGTCAGATGGGAGAATCCCGCCCAACATTTCTCCCCATCTCTGTCTTAATGGGGTGATCCCTAATTTTAATACAGTGCCCCCGGTTCTGGACTCACCCACAAAAGGAAACATCATTTCCACACCCACCTTATCAAGATCATTCAGGATCTTATATACTTCAATCAAGTCACCCCTCCAGTGGAAACCTGCCCACCCTTTCCAACCTATCCTCATAAGTCAACCTGTTCATTCCAGGTATCAATCTAGTGAACCTCCTCTGAACCGCCTCCAACACAGTTACACCTTCCTCAAATAAGACTAAAACTGCGCACAGTGCTCGAGATGCCGTCTCACCAATGCCGTGTATAAATGAAGTTGTGAGTTATGTTCAATTCCTCTCATAACAAAGGATTGTATTCCATTCGCCTTCTTAACTACTTGCTGCACCTACACACTAACTTTTTGCGACTCATGCACTGGAACACACAGATCCCTCTGCACTTTTCGAATTCTGCAGTTATTCTCTCTTTAAATAATGCCTTGCCTTTTTATTCTTCCTGCCAAAGTGAACACCTTCCCAACTTTCCACACTGAACTCCAGATTTTTTCCCACTCACCCAACCCACTTGTATCCCCCTGCAACCTGGGCATGATTCCACGGCCCCATCGGGCCCGAATTGGTGTCGGGATGAGGCCATTGAATCTCACGAGAGGCCTCTTGCGAGATTCGCGGCACTCAAAACGTCTCGTGAGTCGCAACGGAACCTCGCAGGGCAGCGCAATCTATAATAATAATCTTTATTAGTGTCCCAAGTAGGCTTACATTAACACTGCAATGAAGTTACTGTGAAAATCCCCTAGCCGCCACACTGTTCGGGTACACTGAGGAAGAATTCAGAATGTCCCATTCACCTAACAATTCTGGGTCTTGCTCTCGCTGGGTGAGATCCAGGCAAGTATATTTAAATGTGCCACACAAACGAGGATCAGTCGCATCGGCACCTGGGGGTCCATCAGGCCACTGGAGACTCCCGGTAATCAGGGACAGGGCAACGTGGCACTCCTGCTGGCACCTGGGTACCTTGGCATTGCCAGCTTGGCACCTTGAAAGTGCCAAGAGGCCCAAGTGTCAGGTTGCACGTTGCCAGGCTTCGGGTCTGGGGAGAGGCCTTACCAAAAAGAGGGAGGGTGAGGGTGGACTTAAGGACCCTGTTAGAGTTAATTTGGGTAAAGTCGGGGGGGGGGGGGGGGGGGGATTCTGATGCTGTGTTGGGACTCGAAGGTGGTTTGAAAGATTGGGGCTGCCTCTCAAAATGGCGGCCTGATCGGCGGGTGGGAGTCCCGCACTGGTGAGCTGAGATCGTCAGTGCAGGAAATGACTAAGGTGCGGCCTTAGTCGGGGAGTTCCTCGTTGAGGCAAAAAAAAATGGTAAAGTGCCATTGAATAGCGGGGTCTTTCCCCGCGCTGCCTGTGCCGTGAATCACCCCGCTCAACCTGCCGCTCAGCAGACTTTCACTGAAATCTGCTGAATGGCTCACTGACCTGGCTTCGGTCCTTGTGAAAGTTCCCTGCACAGAAACTTTCACACGGCAGCACGGTAGCCTTGTGGTTAGCACAATGGCTTCACAGCTCCAGGGTCCCAGGTTCGATTCCGGCTTGGGTCACTGTCTGTGCGGAGTCTGGACATCCTCCCCGTGTGTGCGTGGGTTTCCTCCGGGTGCTCCGGTTTCCCCCCACGGTCCAAAGATGTGCAGGTTAGGTGGATTGGCCACGATAAATTGCCCTTAGTGTCCAAAATTGCCCTTAGTGTTGGGTGGGGTTACTGGGTTATGGGGATAGGGTGGAGGTGTTGACCTTGGGTAGGGTGCTCTTTCCAAGAGCCGGTGCAGACTCGATGGCCCGAATGGCCTCCTTCTGCACTGTAAATTCTATGATGAAACGGATGCAATACTTCAAGCTGAGTCAGTTAGAAAGGTTTGGAAACACTTCTTCCTTTTGTGTTTTCTGCTTCCTTTTGTAAAGTAAGAAGTCTTACAACACCAGGTTAAAGTCCAACAGGTTTGCTCCGAAAGCTCGTGTTTGAAACAAACCTGTTGGACTTTAACCTGGTGTTGTAAGACTTCTTACTGTGCTGACCCCAGTCCAACGCCGGCATCTCCACATCATGGCTGCCATCCTTTTGTAACGCCAAGGGTCCCATATGTTTTTTTGACAGAGCCTTATGAACTTGCCCTGCCACCTTCAAAGACTTCTATCCATAAACTCCCAGGCCTCTCTGTTCCGATATTCCCTTTGAATTGTACCTTAGAGTTTACACTGCCGTTTCTCATTCTTCTTTCCAAAGTGTATCACTTCACACTTCTCTGCATTAAATTTTGTTGAACATAATACTCCAGCTGGGGTCCAACCAATGATTTATAAAGGCACACTGTAACTGCCTCGCTTTTGTACTCGTTGCCTCTAATAATGAAAGCCAGATTTTTTTTTTTGAATAGCCTTGTGGGCTGCGTTGCCAGCATCAAAGTTGGCTAAATCTCTCTGCACCTGTGCAACATTTTTCTTTCACATGATTTAATGCTGCACCTTTCCTCCCCCCCCCCCCCCCCCCCCCCCCCGAGTGAGAAGGAGCATTTGCTGCCAAAATTGGAGACGCTTGAGTGTGGTGGATCATCACCCGTGAGGAACTGGATTGCCACCTCCTCCAGAGGGGTTCTCAAGGATTGCGTCCAGTTGGCCATTCCACCTGAAGGAAAAACAGACTGGCAAAGCACAAATTGGTGGCGATGCTCAGCAGGGGAGGCAGTGGCACTGTCACTGGACTAGTAATGGGTAGCACGGTAGCATGGTGGTTAGCATCAATGCTTCACAGCTCCAAGGTCCCAGGTTCGGTTCCCGGCTGGGTCACTGCCTGTGCGGAGTCTGCACGTCCTCCCCGTGTGTGCGTGGGTTTCCTCCGGGTGCTCCGGTTTCCTCCCACAGTCCAAAGATGTGTGGGTTAGGTGGATTGGCCAGGCTAAATTGCCCTTAGTGTCCTAAAAAAATAATGTTAATGGGGGTTGTTGGGTTACTGGTATAGGGTGGATACGTGGGCTTGAGTAGGGTGATCATTGCTCGGCACAACATCGAGGGCCGAAGGGCCTGTTCTGTGCTGTACTGTTCTAATTCTAATCTAATCCAGAGACCCAGAGTAATGCTCTGGGGACCTGGGTTCAAATCCCGCCATGGCAGATGGTGAAATTAGAATTGAATTTTTTTTTAAATCCTGGAATTAAAAGTCTAAAGCTGACCATGAAACTATTGTCGATTGTCGTTAAAAACCCATCTGATTCACTAATGTTCCTTTCAGGAAGAAAATTTGCCGTCCTGACCTGGTCTCGGCCTACATGTGACTCCAGACCCACAGCAATGTGGTTGACTCTTAAATGCCCCTCAGGGGTGGGCAATAAATGTTGGCCCAGCCGGCGACGCCCACATCCCATGTACAGATGAAACAAAGTCAGGCAGTATCGGTGGAAAGGTCAAAGGTTGCAGGTCAACTTCCTAACGTTGGGAACCGGAGGACATTAGGCTCGGCAGCTTTTAGGAAAATGGAGGGTAAAGAGTGGAGGAAGAGAGGTGGGGGAGTAAGGAAGAAAATGAAATGTATACTTTTGAAAAGGGAGACATGTCGCTGAAGCTTTTCATCTTTCACTCATCAGGCCAAATAACAGAATTCCAAATTTCAATGTATCACAAGTTATACTGCAGGAGAAAGGGGCACTGATTGGTTGGTGTAGATTAAAGGGTTGACTTTAACACCACTACAGCGATAGCTATTCAGCATGTGCGGAAGGAGCTATTTCATAAGGATGTCACTCAGAGAGAAACAAGTGAGAAGAACCTGCAGGAACCTGTGGGAAGTCTGCAGAGGGATTTGGATAGGTTAAGTGAATGGGCTAGGGTCTGGCAGATGGAATACAATGTTGACAAATGTGAGGTTATCCATTTTGGTGGGAATAACAGCAAACGGGATTATTATTTAAACGATAAAATATTAAAGCATGCCGCTGTGCAGAGAGACCTGGGTGTGCTAGTGCATGAGTCACAGAAGGTTGGTTTACAAGTGCAACAGGTGATTAAGAAGGCAAATGGAATTTTGTCCGTCATTGCTAGAGGGATGGAGTTTAAGACTAGGGAGGTTATGTTGCAATTGTATAAGGTGTTAGTGCGGCCACACCTGGAGTATTGTGTTCAGTTTTGGTCTCCTTACTTGAGAAAGGACGTACTGGCGCTGGAGGGTGTGCAGAGGAGATTCACTAGGTTAATCCCAGAGCTGAAGGGGTTGGATTATGAGGAGAGGTTGAGTAGACTGGGACTGTACTCGTTGGAATTTAGAAGGATGAGGAGGGATCTTATAGAAACATTTAAAATTATGAATGGAATAGATAGGATAGATGCGGGCAGGTTGTTTCCACTGGCGGGTGACAGCAGAACTAGGGGGCATAGCCTCAAAATAAGGGGAAGTAGATTTACAACTGAGTTTAGGAGGAACTTCTTCACCCAAAGGGTTGTGAATCTATGGAATTCCTTGCCCAGTGAAGCAGTTGAGGCTCCTTCATTACATGTTTTTAAGGTAAAGATAGATAGTTTTTTGAAGAATAAAGGGATTAAGGGTTATGGTGTTCGGGCCGGAAAGTGGAGCTGAGTCCACAAAAGATCAGCCATGATCTAATTGAATGGCGGAGCAGGCTCGAGGGGCCAGATGGCCTACTCCTGCTCCTAGTTCTTATGTTCTTATGTTCTTATGAACCCAAGAGAGTAGAAATAGCTCGGTCCTGATGTCCTGTAATATCGTGTATAGTTATTCATGCAAATAAATGCACTTTGAAGAAAAGATCTTTGCCTCTGGACAGATCTCTTACATAGACACCTAGAAGATAGGAGCAGGGGGAGGCCTTTTGGCCCTTCGAGCCTGATCCGCCATTTATCACGACCATGGCTGATTATCCAGCTCGATAGCCTAATCCTGCTTTCTCCCCATAGCCTTTGATCCCATTCTCCCCAAGTGCTATATCCAGCCACCTCTTGAATATATTCAAAATTTTAGCATCAACTACGTCCTGTCCTAATGAATTCCACATGCTCACCACCCTTTGTGTGAAGAAATGTTTCCTTATCTCTGTCCGAAATAGTTTACTCTGAATCCTCAGACTGTGACCCCTGGTTCTGGACACACCCACCATCGGGAACATCTTCCCTGCATCTACCCTGCCTAGTCCTGTTAGAATTTTCTAAGTCTCTATGAGAGCCCCCCCCTCATTCTTCTGAACTCCAGCGAGAACAATCCCAACCTAGTCAATCTCTCCTCATATGACAGTCCAACCATCCCTTTAATCAGTTTGGTAAACCTTTGTTGCACTCCCTCGAGAGCAAGAACATCAGAGAAGGAGACTGAAACTGCACACGATACTCCAGGTGTGGCCTCACCAATGCCCAGTACAATTGCAGCAACACATCAATGCTTCTATACTCGAAACCTCTCGCAATGAAGGCCAACATACCATTAGCCTTCTTTACCGCCTGGTAAAGCCTTATTCGATTAAGATACCCATGTCTTCTAAGATAACCCAACAATAACGAATGGCGGCAGCAGTGACTACACCTACAGACAGGCAGTAAAGAAATGGTGGGAATGAGCTTGAAGTAGAAGCCCATCAGAAGCAGAGAGCATCGGCTGAAGACTTTCAAGATGAATCCGGGAGTCGGACCAGAATCATTCCAGTGCATAGAGGGCCCCAGACAGGCTGAGCAATGGTAAAACTGGGGAAGGCACTTCACGCGGCACCACAATGCTTCAGGTCTTGTGAACAAGAATAACAAGGACCAGGTTAGCACCCTGTTATATGCTGTTGGTAGTATTGCCGATGGCGCTTTGGTCAGGCAGGGGAACGAATGAGGAGCTAGCCGCCTAAGAGCGTCTCATCTGAGCCTTTAACTCACAGTTCAGGCTCCGTCAAAATATTGTAGTAGAGGGGGCAAAATTTTACCCTGAAACTAAAGACCAAGTGAAAGATCATCAATGATCTCTACTGTTTGGCTGACAATTGTGAGTACAATTGGCTCGGCGGGTTGAAGAGCGAAGACAAAATAGAGTCTTTGTTGGAACTGCCGATCCTGCCAGAAGGCAATGGATCTTTGGCTGGCTCACCACATTCCCCATGGCTGGACTGTCCACTGAGAGGCCAAGTCATCCCACCCTGTACGTTATTCAGATCCAGGAAAGCCTGTATCAGTCTGAACCTAATCCTCGAGTTGATGAAGTCAACATACAAGAACAGGTTAATGATTTTGGAAGAGAATTTCCAAAATGTTTCAAGGGTTTGGGAAAAATTGGAAACTGTGTTTTACATCATGCTAAAGACAGAAGTAAATGCCATTTATCTGTTTTCACCAGTAAGGTCCCACACCCATTCTTTTTTTTAACTCGTTCATGGGATGTGGGCGTCCCAGGCTGTGCCAGCATTTATTGCCCATCCCTAATTGCCCTTGAAGGGGAAGTTAAGAGCAAACCACATCGCTGTGGGTCTGGAGTCACATGTAGGCCAGACCGGGTAGGGACGGCAGATTTCCTTCCCTAAAGGACATTAGTGAACCAGGTGGGGTTTTACGACAATCAACAATAAATTCATGGTCATCGTTAGACTTTTAATTCCAGATTTTTATGAATGAGATTTGAACCTGAGTCTCCAGTGCATTTCTCTGGGTTTCTGCTTCACTAGTCCAGTAACAATACCTCTCTGCCACCATAGACCCATTCTAAACCAGGTCATGAGTGAGATTGAAGCCATGCTTCAACAAGGGGTTATCTTACCAGCCACAAAACCAGCCAGGTAGTGCTCTGGTATTGTACCAGTTCCAAAACCAAATGGGTCCATCCAAATCTACATTCACCTGACACAAGGTGGTGGAACAACAAATATATTCAATTGTGTTGAGAGATAAGAACCTGGACAACCTCTCAAAGAGTACAATCTTTACCAAGCTCGACCAAACTATGTGGTAGCGTGGCCGAGCGGTCTAAGACGCTGGATTCAGGCTCCAGTCTCTGCTGAGGCGTGGGTTCAAATCCCACCGCTGCCAGTAGCGTTTACAGTTTTAGGGCAGCACGGTAGCATTGTGGATAGCACAATTGCTTCACAGCGCCAGGGTCCCAGGTTCGATTCACGGCTTGGGTCACTGTCTGTGTGGAGTCTGCACGTTCTCCGCGTGGGTTTCCTCCGGGTGCTCTGGTTTCCTCCCACAGTCCAAAGATGTGCAGGTTAGGTGGATTGGCCATGATAAATTGCCCTTAGTGTCCAAAATTGCCCTTAGTGTTGGGTGGGGTTACTGGGTTATTGGGATAGGGGGAGGTGTTGACCTTGGGTAGGGTGCTCTTTCCAAGAGCTGGTGCAGACTCGATGGGCCAAATGGCCTCCTTCTGCACTGTAAATTCTATGATTCTATAATGTAAACAATGGAATCTGGCAATTAGCATCAGATCTGGAGGCAAAACGTCGAACTGCCTTCATAATATATTTTGGACATTCCTGCTTCAGCATAATGTCCACATCAAAGTTTTTTTTCAATTATTTACGGGATGCGGGTGTCGCTGGTTAGGCTGCCATTTATTGCCCATCCCTAATTTCTCTTCAGAAGGTGGTGGTGAGTTGTCTTCTTGAACCGCTGCAGACCTTGAGGTGTAGGTATACCCACTGTGCTGTTAGGGATGGAGTTCCAGGATGTTGCCCCAGCGACAGTGAAGGAACGGCGATATATTTCCAAGTGAGGATGGTGAGTGACTTGATGGGGAACCTCCAGGTGGTGGGGTTCCCAGGTATCTGCTGCCCTTGTCCTTCTAGATGGTAGGGGTCGTGGGTTTGGAAGGTGCTGCCTAAGGAACCTTGGTGAGTTACTGCAGCTGCGGTAATGCGGCTGATACTGTTCGTCGGTGGTGGAGGGAGTGAATGTTTGTGGAAGGGGTGCCAATCAAGTGGGCTGCTTTGTCCTGGATGGTGTTGAGCTTCTTGAGTGTTGTTGGAGCTGCACTCATCCAGGCAAGTAGAGAGTGTTCCATTACACTCCTGGCTTGTGCCTTTTAGATTGTTGACAGGCTTTGGGGGGGTCAGGAGGTGAGTTACTCACTGTAGAATTCCGAGTCCAGTTCAGTTTCTGATCAATGGTAACCCCCAGGGTGTTAATTGTGGGGGATTCAGCGATGGTAATGCCATTGAATGTCAAGGGGTGGTGGTTAGATGCTCTCTTGTAGGAGATGGTAATTGCCTGCTGCTCGTGCGGCATTCATGTTATTTGCCACTTGTCAGCCCCAAGCCTGGATATTGTCCAGGTCTTGCTGCATTTGGACATTGGCTGCTTCATTATCTGAGGAGTTGTGAATGGTGCTGAACATTGTGCAGTCATCCGCAAACATCCCCACTTCTGACCCAATGATGGAAGGCAGGTCATTGATGAAGCAGCTGAAGGTGGCTGGGCCGAGGACACTACCCTGAGGAACTCCTGCAGTGATGTCCTGGAGCTGAGATGATTGACCTCCAACCACCACAACCATCTTCCTTTGTGCCGGGTATGACTCCAACCAGCGGAGAGTTTTAGAACATAGAACATAGAACACTACAGCGCAGTACGGGCCCTTCGGCCCTCGATGTTGCGCCGACCTGTGAAACCATCTGAAGCCTATCTGACCTACACTATTCCATTTTCATCCATATGTCTATCCAGTGACCACTTAAATACCCTTAAAGTTGGCGAGTGTACTACTGTTGCAGGCAGGGCGTTCCACACCCCTACTACTCTCTGAGTAAAGAAACTGCCTCTGACATCTGTTCTATATCTATCACCCCTCAATTTAAAGCTATGTCCCCTCGTGTTGGTCATCACCATCCGAGGAAAAAGACTCTCACTGTCCACCCGATCTAAACCTCTGACTATCTTATATGTCTCTATTAAGTCACCTCTCAGCCTTCTCCTCTCTAACGATAACAACCTCAATTCCCTGAGCCTTTCCTCGTAAGATCTTCCCTCCATACCAGGCAACATCCTAGTAAATCTCCTCTGAACCCTTTCCAAAGCTTCCACATCCTTCCTATAATGTGGTGACCAGAACTGCACGCAGTACTCCAGGTGCGGCTGCACCAGAGTTATGTACAGCTGCAGCATGACCTTGTGGTTCCGAAACTCAATCCCCCTGCTTATAAAGGCTAGCACACCATATGCCTTCTTAACAGCCCTATTAACCTGGGTGGCAACTTTCAGGGATTTATGTACCTGGATGCCGAGATCTCTCTGTTCATCTACACTACCAAGAATCTTGCCATTAGCCCAGTACTCTGCATTCCTGTTACTCCTTCCAAAGTGAACCACCTCACACTTTTCCGCGTTAAACTCCATCTGCCACCTCTCAGCCCAGCTCTGCAGCTTATCTATGTCCCTCTGTAACCTATAACATCCTTCAGCACTATCCACAACTCCACCGTGATTTTCTCCCTGATTCACATTGACTCCAGTTTAGCCAGGACTTTTCCAAAGGATGATGTCAAAGGTATTAAAGGTGTGAAAGATGTCAAAGGCCACATGGGCGGCAGTTGAATCCATGGCTTGACAAAGGAAGAGCATGACAAAAGAGGAAGAGAACTATTGAAAACGCTGAAAGGTGGCAGATTAATACTTAATGAGAAGTGTAAATTTTCAAAATCCACAATAAAATCCCGAGGTCACCCAATCCAGGTTGAAGTGAGTTTCCATGAGGCAGAAATGTCACCGCACTAAGGTTCACGATAAACCAACTGGGAGAATCCCTACTTTACCTGGCTCAGGTAAATTTCACAACAAGACCAGGTGTGATGCTGACCGCCAGCTAAATGCCCAAGACACCCAAGTGCTTCCCGAGTAACCCAACAATAACAGAGTAGACAAGATGACTCTGATTGGACAAGGCGTTGCCACATCGACTCTGCACTGCTCACTATTTAATACCCTCTCACAACCCATGTACCCCTCTCCAGGGCCATACATTCTATACCCTCCACCATTTAATTCCCTCTCGCACACATGTCGTGGCTTTCCAGTCTATATTTGCATATTATTCATACGTTTTGCCAGCGACACCCACATCTTTCAGTACAACCCTCTGGAGAATGGAAAATCTTTGCCCATATGTTGTTGCGACAATGGTGCCTTTTCTCACCAGCCCATTACATTGCCGGTGACAATAAACTGCATTGCAGCAACTCACCAGGGAAGTTTAATATCTCGCTGCGGAATTATTTACAATCGCTAAAAAGAGTTGGACTGGTCTAGATTGAATATTCATATGATAGAATACGTTCAGCACAGAAGGAGGCCATTTGGCGCATCGAGTCTGCACTGACCCTCTGAAAGAGCACTCTGCCGAGGTCCATTCCCCCCACCTACCCTGCCGTAACCCCATAACCCCGTAATCTAACCTGCACACTCCTGGACATTAAGGGGAAATTTAGCGTGGCCAATCCACCTAACCTGCACATCTTTGGACAGTGGGAGGAAACCAGGAGGAAACCCACGCAGAAATGGGAGAGTTTGCCATCTCCACACAGTCAACCAAGGCCGGAATTGAACCCGGATCTCTGGCATGTGATTCCTGGAATGAGGGAGCTGTCCTATATTGAGAGGGCTGAGTGAATTGTGATGGGTGCTTGCTGGCCAGTAGTGTGGACCATCTGGTTGCACCTCCCAGGTCACTGTTTTAGTGGGAACATCGAGGTGACCTCTTAATTGCCCACAATAATGCACTGGGGGAGACTGCAAAAGTATGTAGAGTTGGGACCTGGAAATAGTCCTGATCTGTCCTTATATTCTATGTTGGGAAAATGCAGAAGAATAGAACATAGAACAGTACAGCACAGAACAGGCCCTTCGGCCCTCGATGTTGTGCCGAGCAATGATCACCCTACTCAAATCCACGTATCCACCCTATACCCGTAACCCAACAACCCCCCCCCCCCCCTTAAACTTACTTTTATTAGGACACTACGGGCAATTTAGCATGGCCAATCCACCTAACCCGCACATCTTTGGACTGTGGGAGGAAACCAGAGCACCCGGAGGAAACCCACGCACACAGGGGGAGGACGTGCAGACTCCACACAGACAGTGACCCAGCCGGGAATCGAACCTGGGACCCTGGAGCTGTGAAGCATTTATGCTAACCACCATGCTACCATGCTGCCCCTAAAGAATATTATATAACAAGCAGGCGCATGAATAGACCATTCAACCCCTTAGCCTGACTGCATTCAATACAATCATGGGCAATCTTCTGCCTCAACTCCACTTCTTGTCGCACCCAATGATTCTTGGCCATCATTGATTTCCTGGGTAAACAAAACTCTATCAATGTCTGTCTTAAATATGTTCAATGACTGATCTTGCACAGCCCTCTGGGTAGAGAATTGCAAAGATTCACACACCGCTCAGTAAAGAAATATCTCCTCATCTCAGTCCATAGTCGAGGTGTAGTTTTGTAAAATACTTCCATGGGATATGGCCGTTGTTTGCTGGGCAGCATTTATTGCCCATTCCTGTTTGCCCTTGAATTGAATCGCTTCCTAGGTTATTTCAGAGGGCAGTGGAGATTCACACTGGATCTGCATCCAAATATAGGCCAGACCAGGTAAGGACGGCAGATTTCCTTCCCTCAAGGGCATGAGAGAACCAAATGGGATTTTATAACAATTGACAAAATCACCATTCGACTGTTAATTTGAGATTTTTAAACTGAATTCAAACTTCACCATCTGCCGTGGGGAGCTTCGAACCGGAGTCCCAAGAGCATTGCCCTGGGTTTCCTGGATGATTGGTGCAGAGACAATACCACAATACCGCCACCTCCCAAACGAAAGCACCAACAATATACGTTTAAACTGTTGACAGTGAACAAGTGGGCAGCACGGTAGCATACAGGTTAGCGCAATTGCTTCACAGCCCCAGGGTCCCAGGTTCGATTCCCGGTTTGGGTCACTGTCTGTGCGGAATCTGCACGTTCCCCCCGTGTCTGCGTGGGTTTCCTACGGGTGCTCCAGTTTCCTCCCACAGTCCAAAGATGTGCAGGTTAGGTGGATTGGCCATGCTAAATTGCCCTTAGTGTCCAAAATTCCCCTTAGTGTTGGGTAGGGTTACTGGGTTATGGACGTGTGGGCTTGGGTAGGGTGCTCTTTCCAAGAGCCGGTGCAGACTTGATGGGCTGAATGGCCTCCTTCTGCACTGTAAAGTCTATGAAATCTATGAAAGTGCAGCTTTAGATAAATCTTATACAAGCAAAGAGTTACAAATCAAGAAAGACTCCAGTCATCAGGGCCACCAGTGTGAGTGGGTGTGGGTGGGGGTTGTGGAGTGGGTGCAATCTCCTCCTCCCAAGAATTGATTGTGGCCACAGCTGTGGCCTTTGTATCCTTGTGAATGTTTCATGAGGGCATTAAGAACTCCAATGAGCCACTGGCCCATTGCGGATGGCTGCCTCCAAGTAGTTTCCACATCCTGGACCCAATCGGGAGTCTGTCTGATGCCAATAAAACGGCAGTGGGTGATATCAATTACCACAAAGACGAGACTAGTGAAATAATCGAGGCTTTATCGAGCAAAGATGTTGTGCCTCCTGTAGCTGCTACCAGAATGGCTGCAGCACCGGAGAGCACACACATTTATACACCGCCTACTGGGCGGAGCCAGCAGGCAGGGATTTACCCATGTACCTCCAGCATACGTGTCTTACCGTAATACATATAATACCGCTAGTGGTGACTACCACAGTGGGTTCAGGGCAGACCTCCAGGCAGGGCCTGCGTTGGCCTAATTTGGTTGCCCTACTCCATGGCACAGGTCGCCATTTTCCCACGGCAACCTTTCCCCTTGGAAACTCGCCTCAAAGAGGGCCAGCGTCCGGGAGCCACGGAACGGGAAACCACCTGATTTGCCCCAGCTCTGGCACTCCCCGCTCCGTCTGGTTGGGAGGATTCCGAATGTGAAGAACAAACCTTTGGAAATGCCGGCAAAGTGAAACCACTTCACAAGAGCCCGAGGAAGGTCAAAGGTCGTGCCGTTTGGTGGGAACAGAGCTGGAGATTAGAAATGTCATTAAATTCCTCATGAAGAAATGAACTGCTTTTGCAATTTATTATAATTTATTGGTCTTTTCTACCTATGAGTGTGGGAACCCATTCTCTCCTCCTCCCCTCCTTCCCGCCCCCCCTCCCCCCCCCACCCACACACACACACACACGCACACACGCACACTGATGGCCCTGGTGACTGCTATCTGACCCAGCAAAGGTGTCATATTGTTTAAATGAATCCCATAAACTATTGGGCAAAAGTTCTTTCCCAGCGAGCAGGTCCTGAAGGAATGAACCTTTTAATGAGGCATGTGATTTGTTTTTTTATGGAGCGTGTTTAAAAAAATAAATTGCATCAGAAAATATTGCAACACTTCACCAGCGCAGGCAAAGTTCAGGTTACACAGGAAAGAGACGGTGAAAGAGGAATGTGGACGTAGGGAGGGCAGGGGGCCTGGTGGGTGCATGGAAGGGTGGCAAGGCATGGAGGAGGTGTGGGGCACAGTGGGTGCTTCTACACTGCGTGGACTGCAGCTGTCTCTCGAGCCATTGAAATCCTACATTGCAGAAGACTCGACCCATCGAGTCTGCACCGACCCTCTGAAAGAGCACACTACCCAGAGCCACTCCCCTGCCCGAGCTCTGTATCCCCATCTAACCTGCACATCTTTAGGCACTGAGGGGCAATTATTTTTCATGACCAATCCACCTAACCTCCACATCTTTGGACTTTGGGAGGAAAGCGGAGCACCCGGGGGAAACCCACGCAGACACTGGGAGAACGTGCAGACTCCACAAAGTCAGTCACCCGAGGCCGGAATTGAACCCGGGGCCCTGGAGCTGTGAGGCAGCAGTGCTAACCATTGTGTCACCGTGCTACCAAAGGCAGCTCACCACCACTTCTTAAGGGCAATGAGGGGCGGGTAATAAATCCTGATCCAGCCAGCAATGATCACAGCCCACAAGAGAACATAAAGAAACACCAGAGAATGTTGGTGAGATACAAGTACGGTTTGGGGCAGGGAGGAGCTGGTGAGATACATGTAGGGTGTGGGTTATGGAAGAGTTGGTGATATACAGGTAGAGTGTGGGACAGGGAGGAGTTGGTGGGATATGGGAAGGGTGTGCGATATGGAAGAGTTGGTGAGATGCAGGTAGAGTGTGGGAGAGGGAGGAGTTGGGGAGATACGGGTGTGGTGTGGAGTATGTTGGAGTTGGTGAGATGGGGAAGGGTGTGGAGTCAGGAGGAGTTGGTGAGATGTGGGTAGGGTGTGGTGTAGGGAGGAGTTGGTGAGATGTGGGTAGGGTGTGGGGCAGGGAGGAGTTGGTGAGATGTGGGTAGGGTGTGGAGTATGTTGGAGTTGGTGAGATGGGGAAGGGTGTGGAGTCAGGAGGAGTTGGTGAGATGTGGGTAGGGTGTGGGGTAGGGAGGAGTTGGTGAGATGTGGGTAGGGTGTGGTGTAGGGAGGAGTTGGTGAGATGTGGGTAGGGTGTGGGGTAGGGAGGAGTTGGTGAGATGTGGGTAGGGTGTGGGGGCAGGGAGGAGTTGGTGAGATGTGGGTAGGGTGTGGGGGCAGGGAGGAGTTGGTGAGATGTGGGTAGGTGTGGGAGTCAGGAGGAGTTGGTGAGATGTGGGTAGGGTGTGGTGTAGGGAGGAGTTGGTGAGATGTGGGTAGGGTGTGGGGCAGGGAGGAGTTGGTGAGATGTGAGTAGGGTGTGGGTCAGGGAGGAGTTGGTGAGATGTGGGTAGGGTGTGGGGTAGGGAGGAGTTGGTGAGATGTGGGTAGGGTGTGGGGGCAGGGAGGAGTTGGTGAGATGTGGGTAGGGTGTGGGTAGGGAGGAGTTGGTGAGATGTGGGTAGGGTGTGGGGTCAGGAGGAGTTGGTGAGATGTGGGTAGGGTGTGGGAGTCAGGGAGGAGTTGGTGAGATGTGGGTAGTGTGTGGTGTAGGGAGGAGTTGGTGAGATGTGGGTAGGGTGTGGGGCAGGGAGGAGTTGGTGAGATGTGGGTAGGGTGTGGGACAGGGAGGAGTTGGTGAGATGTGGGTAGGGTGTGGGGTAGGGAGGAGTTGGTGAGATGTGGGTAGGGTGTGGGGTCAGGAGGAGCTGGTGAGATGTGGGTAGGGTGTGGGTAGGGAGGAGTTGGTGAGATGTGGGTAGGGTGTGCAGTATGTTGGACTTGGTGAGATGGGGAAGGGTGTGGAGTCGGGAGGAGTTGGTGGGATGTGGGTAGGGTGTGGGGTAGGGAGGAGTTGGTGAGATGTGGGTAGTGTGTGGGGTAGGGAGGAGTTGGTGAGATGTGGGTAGGGTGTGGAGTCAGGAGGAGTTGGTGAGATGTGGGTAGTGTGTGGGGCAGGGAGGAGTTGGTGAGATGTGGGTAGGGTGTGGAGTCAGGGAGGAGTTGGTGAGATGTGGGTAGGGTGTGGGGCAGGGAGGAGTTGGTGAGATGTGGGTAGGGTGTGGAGTCAGGGAGGAGTTGGTGAGATGTGGGTAGAGTGTGGGGCAGGGAGGAGTTGGTGAGATGTGGGTAGGGTGTGGGGGCAGGGAGGAGTTGGTGAGATGTGGGTAGGGTGTGGGGTCAGGAGGAGTTGGTGAGATGTTGGTAGGGTGTGGGGCAGGGAGGAGTTGGTGAGATGTGGGTAGGGTGTGGGGTAGGGAGGAGTTGGTGAGATGTGGGTAGGGTGTGGGGGCAGGGAGGAGTTGGTGAGATGTGGGTAGTGTGTGGTGTAGGGAGGAGTTGGTGGGATGTGGGGACGGTGTGTGGTAGGGAGGAGTTGGTGAGATGTGGGTAGGGTGTGGGGCAGGGAGGAGTTGGTGAGATGTGGGTAGGGTGTGGGGCAGGGAGGAGTTGGTGAGTGTGGGTAGTGTGTGGTGTAGGGAGGAGTTGGTGAGATGTGGGTAGTGTGTGGTGTAGGGAGGAGTTGGTGAGATGTGGTAGGGTGTGGGGTAGGGAGGAGTTGGTGAGATGTGGGTAGTGTGTGGGGTAGGGAGGAGTTGGTGAGATGTGGGTAGGGTGTGGAGTCAGGAGGAGTTGGTGAGATGTGGGAAGTGTGTGGGGTAGGGAGGAGTTGGTGAGATGTGGGTAGGTTGTGGGGTAGGGAGGAGTTGGTGAGATGTGGGTAGGGTGTGGGGGCACGGAGGAGTTGTTGAGATGTGGGTAGGGTGTGGGGCAGGGAGGAGTTGGTGAGATGTGGGTAGGGTGTGGGCAGGGAGGAGTTGGTGAGATGTGGGTAGGGTGTGGGGTCAGGAGGAGTTGGTGAGATGTGGGTAGGGTGTGGGGTAGGGAGGAGTTGGTGAGATGTGGGTAGGGTGTGGAGTATGTTGGAATTGGTGAGATGGGGAAGGGTGTGGAGTCGGGAGGAGTTGGTGCGATGTGGGAAGTGTGTGGGGTAGGGAGGAGTTGGTGAGATGTGGGTAGGGTGTGGTGTAGGGAGGAGTTGGTGAGATGTGGGGTAGGGTGTGGAGTCAGGAGGAGTTGGTGAGATGGGGTAGGGTGTGGGGTAGGGAGGAGTTGGTGAGATGTGGGTAGGGTGTGGGGTCAGGAGGAGTTGGTGAGATGTGGGTAGGGTGTGGGGTAGGGAGGAGTTGGTGAGATGTGGGTAGGGTGTGGGGTAGGGAGGAGTTGGTGAGATGTGGGTAGGGTGTGGGGTCAGGAGGAGTTGGTGAGATGTTGGTAGTGTGTGGGGTAGGGAGGAGTTGGTGAGATGTGGGTAGGTGTGGGGTAGGGAGGAGTTGGTGAGATGTGGGTAGGTTGTGGGGTAGGAGGAGTTGGTGAGATGTGGGTAGGGTGTGGGGTAGGGAGGAGTTGGTGAGATGTGGGTAGGGTGTGGGGTAGGAGGAGTTGGTGAGATGTGGGTAGGGTGTGGGGTAGGGAGGAGTTGGTGAGATGTGGGTAGTGTGTGGGTAGGAGGAGTTGGTGAGATGTGGGTAGGGTGTGGGGCCGGGAGGAGTTGGTGAGATGTGGGTAGTGGTGTGAGGCAGGAGGAGTTGGTGAGATGTGGGTAGGGTGTGGGGCAGGGAGGAGTTGGAGAGATGTGGGTAGGGTGTGGTGTAGGGAGGAGTTGGTGAGATGTGGGTGTGGTGTGGTGTAGGGAGGAGTTGGTGAGATGTGGGTAGGGTGTGGGGTAGGGAGGAGTTGGTGAGATGTGGGTAGGGTGTGGAGTCAGGAGGAGTTGGTGAGATGTGGGCAGAGTGGGGTAGGGAGGAGTTGGTGAGATGTGGGTAGGGTGTGGGTTAGAGAGGAGTTGGTGAGATGTGGTAGGGTGTGGTGTAGGGAGGAGTTGGTGAGATGTGGGTAGGGTGTGGGGCAGGGAGGAGTTGGTGAGATGTGGGTAGGGTGTGGTGTAGGGAGGAGTTGGTGAGGTGTGGGTAGTGTGTGGGGTAGAGAGGAGTTGGTGAGATGTGGGTAGGGTGTGGTGTAGGGGAGGAGTTGGTGAGATGTGGGTAGGGTGTGGGGCAGGCAGGAGTTGGTGAGATGTGGGTAGGGTGTGGGACAGGGAGGAGTTGGTGAGATGTGGGTAGAGTGTGGGGCAGGGAGGAGTTGGTGAGATGTGGGTAGGGTGTGGAGTCAGGGAGGAGTTGGTGAGATGTGGGTAGGGTGTGGGGCAGGGAGGAGTTGGTGAGATGTGGGTAGGGTGTGGGGTCAGGAGGAGTTGGTGAGATGTTGGTAGGGTATGGGGCAGGGAGGAGTTGGTGAGATGTGGGTAGGGTGTGGGGTAGGGAGGAGTTGGTGAGATGTGGGTAGGGTGTGGGGGCAGGGAGGAGTTGGTGAGATGTGGGTAGTGTGTGGGGTAGGGAGGAGTTGGTGAGATGTGGGTAGTGTGTGGGGTAGGGAGGAGTTGGTGAGATGCAGGTAGAGTGTGGGGCAGGGAGGAGTTGGTGAGATGTGGGTAGGGTGTGGGGCAGGGAGGAGTTGGTGAGATGTGGGTAGTGTGTGGGAGAGGGAGGAGTTGGTGAGATACGGGTGTGGTGTGGAGTATGTTGGAGTTTGTGAGATGTGGGTAGGGTGTGGAGTATGTTGGAGTTGGTGAGATGGGGAAGGGTGTGGGGTAGGGAGGAGTTGGTGAGATGTGGGTAGGGTGTGGAGTCAGGAGGAGTTGGTGAGATGTGGGTAGGGCGTGGGGCAGGGAGGAGTTGGTGAGATGTGGGTAGGGTGTGGGGTAGGGAGGAGTTGGTGAGATGTGGGTAGTGTGTGGGGTAGGGTGGATTTGGTGAGATGTGGGTAGGGTGTGGAGTCGGGAGGAGTTGGTGGGATGTGGGGACGGTGTGTGGTAGGGAGGAGTTGGTGAGATGTGGGTAGGGTGTGGGGTAGGGAGGAGTTGGTGAGATGAGGGTAGGGTTTGGGGCAGGGAGGAGTTGGTGGGATGTGGGTAGTGTGTGGAGTCAGGATGAGTTGCTGAGATGTGGATAGCGTGTGGGGTAGGTAGGAGTTGGTGAGATGTGGGTAGGGTGTGGTGCAGGGAGGAGTTGGTGAGATGTGGGTAGGGTGTGGGGCAGGGAGGAGTTGGTGAGATGTGGGTAGGGTGTGGGGTAGGGAGGAGTTGGTGAGATGTGGGTAGTGTGTGGGGCAGGGAGGAGTTGGTGAGATGTGGGTAGGGTGTGGGACAGGGAGGAGTTGGTGAGATGTGGGTAGGGTGTGGAGTCAGGAGGAGTTGGTGAGATGTGGGTAGGGTGTGGGACAGGGAGGAGTTGGTGAGATGTGGGTAGGGTGTGGGGTCAGGGAGGAGTTGGTGAGATGTGGGTAGGATGTGGGGTAGGGAGGAGTTGGTGAGATGAGGGTAGTGTGTGGTGTAGGGAGGAGTTGGTGAGATGTGGGT